>NC_084808.1:26241158-26273358 GCF_963583255.1 Pyrus communis | reverse complement strand
GTCATTGACTTGGCTCCCACTGTTAACCAAAAATGGCCTCATTGCCAAAATACAAGGTGATGCACATGATGAGCTGTACACATCCTCTTCCACTCTAGCATTTTCCCGGTACAACACCACCTGAACCAATAGGCAGCTTTCTGTGGAATTAAGTTCTTTTAGAGAAAGCCCTTTTGATTTAACTCCAAGAAATCTGCCTTTCTTTAGTCTTTGATGAATATAAAACCCAGCTTTTTCTGCCACAGCATAATCAGAAACCAACTCACCAGAAGACTCAGTCACCTCCTCAGCATCATGAACTGACTGATCTGCTACACCTTCCGGCTTCCGTTGCTCTGGAAAGCCATTTGTGCCAATAGCACTACGCCACGTAACCAGCCCCAGTGACTGTTGCTGCTGCTACAATCCATAAATCCATATAAAAGCCTATATTTCTGGCCAATTCTGATCTTCAAAACCCAAAAGCGAAAAGGGTTTTTGGTGAATTTTCTGTCTTGATCGAAAAGAAGAAGAAAAGGGAGGAGATCCAATTTTACTCTTCCTTCAACAATGGTTGATAATGTTGTCAAAGGAAACACAATGAGAGCGAATCCACAACGGTTATATTAACAGTTGGTCATGTAAGGTGTCGTTCTTCTTTGCACACGTATGAGAATTTAAAGTTGTTTTAGCGAGATATTTTTTCATACGTGTTAGACTATAATTGATAATTAAGGAGGAATAATTCCTTAACACGTGAGGAGCCGAGTAGTGTTTCTAATCTGGGAGTCAAATTGGGAAGTTGGTCATCCTGCTGGATTGTACAATGTTCTTACCTGTTTTCTAATCTCAAATTTTTTATCCTTAAGTATTCGTATTGCACTTTGTAGTTTAGGTATTAAATATTGAAGGAAATCTAGAAAATATGAAAAAAATAAGGTAATATATAGCAGGTGCACTGAGCTACCACATAAACGTACACAGCACGTTCTAATTGGATAGGAAATTAAAACAGGTTAATTAGCATGATTAATCACTAATATTCCCGATTAATTAGCATAATCTCTCACTGTTTTAAAAATGGTAATGGTACCGTTTACAGTATCACTATTATGTTGCAGCTGTGGTAATGAACCATAAAAATAGATATTCTAAACAGTTGTGGGCATCAAATCTAACGACTAAAACACTTATAGTCACATCCAATATAAAATACAATTAAAATTCAATTCATATGTGAGCCCTTAATAACATCACAGTTTAGTGAAGAAAAAAACACTTCAAACTTAATACAAATATGTACCACAACCTACTCCGTGTTTTTCATTTTCTTTGTGAATTATTACAAAACTTCAGTTATTTCCGGCAGCCGTGACATTTGAAGAACGGAGTGCACTTATACTATTCAACCTGGTCGGAGCTTGCCTTAACCAGTATCTGCCACCAATGAAGCCACTCGTCATAAGCGGCGCAGCCTCTTGGAACGTAAGTTCCCGGGCCCACTTAACTCTCTGCGACGTATCGGCTCCCGGTCCCCAACATCTGTACTGTCCGAAGTAGACAGTACTCAGTTCTTCGGGCGACCGACCCCAGTCGTCCCAACCTTGCGGCGCCACGACATTCGACATGTGCGTAAGGGAAAAGATAACCCTGGAATAGGGGCTCCATGGCCGTCCTAGGGTTGTCTTTGATAAGCCGCTTATCTTGCACCCCACGAAACTGAAGCCCAAGTTCTCTGACGCGTTGTCCCTCCGGTGGGCGGTTATGAATCCGACCTCATCCGCAGTCGAGTGCAAGTGGCAGTTCTGGAAAAGGGCGGCTGAGCTTCCGAATATGAAGTCGACGGCTCCTTCGATGTAGCAGTTGCTGTAGTACTGCTTGCCGTTTTCGGAAAGTAGGGTGTCTTGATACGACTTGATACTGCAATCGTAGAATGCTGCCCTATCTCCGGAAGCCCTAAGTGCCACTGCTCGAGCTCCTTTTCCGTACGTGTTCTGAATTGTGAGGGTTCGTCCGGTAAAATCAGAAGCCAGGACGGTGAAGGTTGGAGTGTCGTATATCTCCCCACCCTGACTCCATGTTATTATCGTCTCGCCCGGCCCCGTGCCGGCTATCGTAATAAATGGCTTATCTGCAGGCACCCAAATTTTTTCAGTGTAAGTTCCAGGTTTAACTGCAATGTACACATTCTCCGCATTATTCGACGGCACGGCATCAATAGCGTCTTGTATTTTCCAGTAATCTCCTTTGCCGGACTGGTCCACGGTTATGAGAATGGCTTCGTCAGACGCATAATTATTTGTGGTTGCAACTTGAGAGGTAACGGCGGTGAAAGTATAGAGTAAAAGAGCAATGAGAAAGAACTTCGTAGAAGTAAAACCGTTGGCCATCGTGGTAAGAGAGAAGCACTTTGTGTCTGAATTAGGAGCTTTGTGTTGGATTGATCGACAACGATGAATAGTGATGTGAATGTTGACAACAGCTGATGTCGTTATTATATAGTGTTCGCATGCATGCAGGTGGAAGTAGGAAATTAGGTTTTACTTGAGGAATTAGGACAACCAATTTCAGGTAGTATCTAACTTTTTCTTGATGAATTTGGATTCCAAATTCAGATGGGAATATTAAAGATCCCAAATTAGGGAGGAGTATTTTAAGATTCCATGTTCTTGTAGGAATATTGCAAAGATAAAAGAGGAATGGTTTGTGTAACTTCAAGGTGATGATTTGCTAATCGGGGCGGGTGGGGTGAAATTTTTCCGATTAACCTGAGGACGTAAGACGTACTTAGAAGCTTATGGTAAAGCGATAATGAACCTTTCACTCACTTATCTTCCAATTAGCTTTGTTAATGCCCTGCATTTCAAGCAAAGCTACCAGATTTGATAGGTGTGCTTTCTACCTACTACTCTCCAAACGTGATTGGGGACATAAAAAACATTTAAAACACAACCGATTTATTTCTACTCCTTTTATTTTATGCAATTGTCTCTCCGCCTTCTTTCTCTCCCAGCTAAGGGGGAGCGGCGGTCGGACTCAGATGGTGACGGGCCCGGGGATGGTCGGATGGATGACGTGGTCATATAGTCGGATCCAGGACAGACTTTTTTCAAAGGAAGAGTAAAAGAACCGCTGAAAGCGTAATGGATTTTAAGTTTGCATTTTTTGGTCAAATTCCTTCGTAGGAACTAGGAAGGACGTGAGATTACATCAATTCAATATCTAGACGATGAACAAATAAATTGCATATGTAAATAAATATTACAGGTGCCATCCATATCCCTACTGCCTTCCCCAAAAGTAACTACAGCAGGTCTTGAAGCTCCATCTGCTGATTATATATAAGTAGCAACGCCCACGAGAGCAAAAGTCCTGCAACCAAAAATTGAGGTAAAGTTCTCGCATGTAACGGTTGTATACAAATCTGTCGTCGTCGCCTCTTTCATGACCGTGAGTTGTGTCGAGTTATTGTGAGAGGAACGTTGTATAATTACGCAAATAACGAGAGAAGCTGACAGTAATGATAAATGCTTTGCCAAAAGAGAGACTTTTTGTGAGGAAAGGTGACAAACATCAAACAAAGAAAGTCAAAAAAGGTACCTCCAATAATGGTGTTAACTTGAAAGTCCAGTTCCACTGCCCCACTCCAAGCATACCCTAATCATATCAGAAGTTCAAGAGCATTAATCAGTGATAATTAATTAGTTTAATTGAACTAAATCTCCTAATAATTGCAATAATTAATTACTGACCTCGCCCAAAACAATTTGTGGTGGTGTTAACACCACTCCTGCAAATACAAGCAAATGACTGATCCAAACCAGCAAATCCACAAATCCCTCCACTTGTTTCACAATCCTTGCATTTATTTGTGTGGTAAGAATCATTATATTGCAAAGAAATCCCAAATTTCCATTTCGTCGGATCGCCTTCGTCTCCAAACTCGTAAACTGATGTATAAGAAGAGCACTGGAGCTTTGGAAGATCCAATGCATAACCTGAGCCAACCACGAGTTCAGAATCATAAACACAACAGGTGGAAATCGGCGCATTCTGCGGCAGTCCAATGCCGGCCACCCCCTTGCAAGAGTACAAACCTCTACACACCCGGGTGCCGGATCCAGTGTCACACAAGTCTTCGTTTGGATCAAACACCGGGGATGTCGTTGAGCAGCCGAGCAAAACGAAGATGTTTTGCTCTCCTATAGTGAAAGGACTGGACTTGTCCAAGCTAAAACTACCTGAATTTTGCATGGAGGAACATGTTGACATGAGTGGATCTGTGACAATGATGGTGCTGCTATTGTAGTCTATGGAGGAAATGGTGTAGATGCCCGTTCCGGTGGAGAATTGCAGTGTTCCTGAGCTGCATTTGATGTATCTGACAAATTCAGGGTGGCCGCAACCAAATCCGGTACCAAATGGGAACTTTACTGGGATAGCACCGCATGCGTCCTCACACATACCAGTGAGAGGGATGGCATGGCCTGCGTGGATGACGGATGAGAGGGTGTCGAGAGGAAGCAAGAAGAAAATGGTGATGAGAAGTAGGGTTTCTGAGGCCGACGGCGGCATAGGAGAAGAAGGGTTTTGGAGGAGTTGGAGATCTTCAAATGAAGAAACGAGAGCACACTAATGCAAGAAGAGTTTCAACTTTCACATGATAAAGTTTTATTTGTCAATAAGCACAGAAGAAAGTGTTCTTTTCGGTGCCCTTCCTAATTTTTCTTCCTAAAAAGCAGAGCCTCTGTTTTCTTGTGGGTTCTAGCTATAAAGCAATATGCATTTTCAAAAAAAAAAAAACAAAGAAAATGGTTTGAAATTTTTGAATTTTAAAACGACAAACAATATTGTAAGTGAATAGTATCAAAAGTGATTTTTTAAAGAAAGATGTATTTTTCGTTAAAAATGAACAGTAACGAGAATTTTTCGTTATAACTCCCATTTTCAAAAGAATGTAGACAAGGAGGGAAATCAACTCCAGAATAGTACAAGAGAAGGTGCTCGAGTGTGTGAACAAGTTTCTGTTTCGGCTTACCAATCTAACGCGGTATGTCAGCCCCACCAAGGACGATGCTGATTGCTTTCACAGCCTTTGACACTGCTACCAGCACATGCAAATGCAGTATGAAAATGAACAGAGGACTAAAGGTGATCCCACAGCAATAAATCAAAGCAAGTGTGCATCTGAACTGCTCGTCGATTGCTTAAAATCATATTAATATTCCGCCATTATTTTGGCAAAGAATTACACAGAAACTAAGATGATTTGGAAAAAAAAGTAGAGAAATTTATGTACTTGGATACCAATGTGGGCCTTGTGAGTTTCTTCAGCCAAATTCAAACATTCGCCATCTCCATCACTTAACATAGACATTAATCAAACTGCTCCGAAACACCTTTTTATCCGAAAAACCAAACCCACCCATCAACCCCTCTAACTCAGTTTTCTCCTCAAGACCCTTCAATGCATACAAATGAGCAAGAAAGCCAAAACTCGACTCATCAGGCCCAACCCCCAAAACCGCAATTGTTTCAACAGCTTTTTTGGCATCACTCGACGATTCAAGCTCACGACAACACCCCTCCAACGCCGCATTACAAGCAGCCAAACGCGGTTTCATAAGCTCCAACTTCTCATCCAAAGCAATCCTACAATTCTCTTCAAAAACCCGTAAGAACGCGACAAAGTTACCATTTTCCCTACTGATCTCAACAAGTACATTGCCCAACACACTAAACGGCAAGAAAAACCGGTTCTTGAACATGCATTTAACAAAAGCAAAAGCAGGGGCAGCAGTTTGGCACACTTCATAGCATCCAGCACAAACCCAACAGTTCTAAAATCCAAAAACCCTGGGTTTTTTCCACAACATAAACAGTGGTGGCAAAAGCCCTCTTGAGATTGTGAATGTCCCCGAGTGAGGACAAATGGGTAATCAGAGAATTGGTGAGCGACTTACTGGGGAAGGCGGAGGTGCCGGTGACGGTCTTGAAGGACTTCCAGGCCGCATCAGTGTTGTGGGTTATGAGGGACTTGTGGAGGGCGGTCTCGAGGGCGGCGATATGGTCGGGGGTCAGGGTTTCGGGCGGCAGGGTTGGGAGGTCGCTGTGGGATTGGAGGGAGGAGGGAGGTGGGGCCCTCTTGCAGGCAAAGATTGAAGGTTGGTGGAAGGAGTAGAGGGTTGGGATTTCAGGTGTTGAGGAGAAGGCTCTTCCTCTTCTGTGTGGAAGGAGGAGAAGGAAAGTGAGAGCTTCTAGTTTTCTCCACATTCTCTCATCCAAATTCCAAATTCCAAAGATTCAAACTTTCTCTTCTTCCTCGTGCTGTGGTCTAGCAGAGAGCTCATAATCTCCAGGAACTTGAATTTGGTTTTCAGCTCTACATTACTGCTGTTTAGTCAAAATTTAAATATTTGTATGTAGAACACACTCTCAATTGCTGGAATAGCTCAGCTGGTTAGAGCGTGTGGCTGTTAACCACAAGGTCGGAGGTTCGAACCCTCCTTCTAGCGCTGTTTTTATTTCCCTTTTTAAGTTAAACGCTATTCTACAGTTCTACTCACGGCCTGCTTGGGATTAAAAGCGTTTTTATTTCCCTTTTTAAGTTAAACGCTATTCTACTCACGGCCTGCTTGGGATTAAAAGCGTTGTTCCCTTTTAAGTTAACCGTTCAGCCCTCCGGTGTAAACTTGACATTTTGCCAGCTCAGCCCATTTGAATGCCAATAGCTACTGGCGTTAACATGATGCTAGCTAGCTAATGTCATGTTATCGTCTGGTTACTGTTGGAATTTGATTTTTTTTTTTTTTTGTGGACGAATTTTAAAAAAAAATTTAAATTTTTTCCGATAAATAGCTAAGTCATTCCTACACCATTTCTCACATACTTTTCACCATTCCATACTATCTTACCTCATTTTATTTCAATTCTTCACATTCTATTTTTTCAATAATTTTCAAATGACCACATCTGCAATGAAAGGAATGGCTTGGACTCGAAAATAAGATGAAGCTCTTTGTAGGGCTTATAGATGGGTCTTGGAATATAATGTCAAGGCTAGTTCTTAAACAAGTGAAGGTGTTTAGACTCGTACGTCCAAAAAGTTCTATGAGTTCTATGAAAGCACCACTCCACCAAATCCACAGAACCACAAAAGTTGTTCTTCAAGATGGAAAACAACACAATCTCCACCCTAGCACTACTTATGGGAGATATTCAAACTTAAACAACATTTAACAAAACATTTAACAACATAAAACTTAAACGTCTACTCAATTGTTCTTTTGGCCCAAAGATGTGGAACATATCCTGTTGTAGGTACTTGTTTGTGGCACGCGAACATATCGTCCTATGACACCTTATGTACTCATTTAAAGAGATATCACCAGTTATTGGATCTAAAGGCAAATTAGACCCATCATATATTTTCACATCAGTTGGAGAGGCATAGGCCAGCATTCGGAGTGCAATAGTAACCTTTTGATGAGGTGAGAAACCATGGCGGCATGCTTTATCCATCTTTTGTCAAAAGTATGGATTGACATGTTGGACATCATGAAGTAAATGCTCGAATACACGATGCCTCATCCAGAAAGCGACGTTTGAAATCCTCTTTTGTGTACACCAAGTTGGAGTTGAAGTAGTTGTTCATCAGAGTCTCATGCACGATCTCTCTATTTTGTGGTTTGTATGAGTGACTACCAACAGAGCCACCCCATTGAGGTTGTTCTTCAATTTCCTCACACGCCATGACCCCAACCATTGCTTCCATATACCTTGTGTTGCGCTATGCTTCATCTTCTTCATCGAACTCCTCATCTTCTCATCTCATATGCGCCCATTTATCTTCCTATCAAAAAAATTATTAAGATTACATAAAGATAAGAAATCTGGAGAGTTACTGACTTTAGCGACATGTGTCACTCAAAATCATATTCAAAAATTTATTAAGATTACACAAAGATAAGAAATATGGAGAGTTACTCACGTTAGTGACACGTGTTACTCGAAATTCTATTAAAAAAATTATTGAGATTATATAAAGATAAGAAATCCAGAGGTTTATTCATTTGGCGACAAGTGGCACTCAAAATATGTTCAAAAACTTTATTTTAATATGGTAGTTTAATTTAATTAATCATATTAATTCAATTAAAATAATAAATTATGTTTAATCTATGACCTTTTGGCTCTCTCAGTGGGAGATGACTTTTTGTTAAAAGGCTATATTTAGTCTATGACCCTTTGGCGCCCTTAGTTGGAGATGATATAAAATAGAGAAATTATATTCACACACCCCAAATTACTTCTTCTACACCTTTTTATTTTTTTAATATTTTCTACACACCAATAACACTTGATAAATAAATATTAAAAAATTAAAAAAGTGTGTGAGAAGTAATTTGGAATGTGTAAATATAATCTCCCTATAAAATATGAGATGTCATTGTTCATTAAAATATAATTTCTTCAAAGGTTATAAGGTTAAGGGGAGCCATTTGATCCTCATTTGGTTGGGGATGACCTTAGTATTCTACTCACGGCCTACTTACGATTAAAAACATTGTCTAATAACTAAAAACATTTTAATGGTGTTTGATATAAAAATTTGGCTTATAGAAACATTTTCTAGAGAAGTACGTGTTATATGCTCCTTCGTGAATCACTTGGATTTTCAATAAAAATTCAAGGTGTTTTAGAGTAGAAAGACTTCGAGCATGGAAAATGTATAACGTACAATTATTCCTATCCAAATGTAGCTTCTTGAATAGAAATAACAATAACTTTTTAATACAAGCGCTTCATTTTTTAATTATGAAGACTAAATATTTGTTACTTTTTAAAGATTTAGTTACACATTTATGAGCTGGTTTTAAATTACTTTTAAAATGATTAAAAATAATTTTTAATACAAATTAATTTTTTAAAAAAAAAACTTAAAATACTTCTTATAAAGATACACATAACTGATTCGGCAACAAATGTTTAATCTAAAAAAAAAATTTAAAGTTGACGCATCTAGTTCTAATCACTTTATTTCAAATCAGACTTCCCACAGCTGCGAATATAGTGGATAAGGCATCGTTTTCGATAATTACATAAAAGCAAGAACATTTTACAAGTAGCCAGTACGTGGCATGCTACATCTTCACAAAAGTTCATATTAACACCCGCATTCTGCAGACACTTTGTCGTTACGCGTCAAATTCCATCCCAAATTGGAAATTTCCAATTACAAAACTACCAGGACATGCGTCTGTATGAACAGTAGCACTTAAAAAAAAAAGAAGATCTCAGAGATGGGATTTGGATCCCATCCCAATCCATACGGTTGGAATGTTAAAGTTTCTCATATTTTAATCATTTATCGTACACCATACGATAAAAAATTATTTGAATTTTTTATTTATAATTAAATAAAAATAGTATCAAATAAAAACTGACTGCACGATGTACGATAAACACAGTTAAAATCTAAAATGTGAGAATTCCTAAAATTATTATAAAGAGAATCCGAAGAAAATTATCATTCCTCAAGATTTATCACTTCAGTGGATGACTGAGTTTACATACGTTAATCTACACATTACAATCTACCCACTCACAAGACATACATCAACGTACCATAGGCAAAATTTCGATATATGTCACTTCAATGGTTGCTAAATTTGCATGCTTTGATATGACTTTTCAACATGTCTATCATTGTCACTCCATTTTTTTTTTTTTTAAATTTAGTTCGAAATCTATTACAATAATTTAGAGTAAAAGAGTTTCAAACCATTAACACATGAGTAAAAATCAACACACTCTACTGACACACCCCGACCGAGATCAGGGCGTGCTGGCCGTCACCCGAAGGTGACGTAGCCATGTGCGCGTGCGGAAGCTAAGAAGATAGTAATATAAAAGTACGAATAATTAAAAACTAACTAGCATACTAGGTACTAGTGTATGTGAGACACAATTCAGAGCAAGTCTACAACAGTCCAAAAGGAAAAGATACGACATATGTACACCCGAAGGTGACCCTACAATGGTGAGTGTCTGTCAGAAATGCCAGGACGCCCTCTGGGATAAACCACCGAACTTGCTAGACCACTAGAACCTAGAGGGGCGCAAAAACAAAAGCGTGAGTGGGCAAAAACAAAGTTCTTTGAAAACTCTTTAGCAAAATACATTCTAACCCCTCGCCGTAAAACCTGTATACTTCCCAGAAAATGAACATATATACGTATGTATAGATATGTCAATCATGCTCCATGATATGCCATTCATGCTTACAATATGCCATTCATGCTTGAGAATATGCCACGACAGAATATCATAAACAAATATAAATGCTCAAGCGTAATTCACATCATTAACATATAATCTGGCAGCCGGGAGTCACCTAACGTGACCTGTACGGCTGAATCTAGAGCTCCACTCTCAACTCAATAACTGAATCTGCACAGGAGTCGGAACCACCTAACGTGGTCTGTACGACAAGCTGGGTGTAATATATATATGTATGCTCTAGTGCTACGATCACGTGAAGCTGTGCGATAATCGCGGGTCACCTACAAGTCGGAACCACCTAATGTGGTCTGTACGACAGGCTTGCACCTATCTTGGATCCAAGGCGAGCATGCGGTGCTGGTGAACATACACGTGAAGGCTGTGCCCTGGCCTCGGGCAGGAGCACTAACACCGGGGGTGCAGATTATGAGCTCTCTAAACATCTCAAACTACTATTGCATAACAACATGAATACCGCTTACCTGGCACTTACCTGTGCGTCCACAGCACCAATTACACATTTATATATATGTATGCCACTACTAATACATGTGATGATGCGTAAACAATATTCATATGATGCATGACATAAAACAAATAACCTTTTCTATTTAATTTCTGGGAATTAATATGTATATAGGTATATACGGAAAACAAAAGCCCACTCACTGATAATTAGAAGGGTCATAGCCCCCCTGCCTCGAGTGTGTACGCTCGTCTTCGGAATACGAATCACCTATACGCGACAAAGTTACGAAAACATTAATTTAAAAGCACCTAAGCAACTTCTTGTAATAACTTCTCATACATTGCTCAAATTGGACAAATGAATATACCAACGTGATCTACACAACCTCAGGATCACACCCATATTTTTAGAAAAAATTTTGGACCACGCACGCGCCCCCACGCGCCAGCCAAGGCACGGCCCTACGCGCGGCCACGTGCACTGCACACTGACGGCATCAACTGACGCCGTCAGGAATATTCCGTTAAATCTAACCAGATTCCGTCCACTGCCGTTAGGAATATTCCGTTAAACTTAACGGAATATTCCTCTGTCTTCTCCGGCGAGACTCCGGCGCCGGCGACGGCGCCGGAAAACTGGGAAATTTTCCAACTTTGTTTTCTCCTTCGTTTTTCAACCAAATTTCACGTTCTTTATACCAAAATGAAGCTTAGGACTAGTAGAATCACGTTGGACTACTTTTAAGGCCTAAAAATCAAGGAATCTCACCTGCAACAACGATCCAAGTTCGGCCAACTTTGCACAGGACGACCCCGACGTCCAAACTCACCCAACGAACCACTCCGAGGCTCCTTGGGACCTCACAAACACATCTACAAGCTTAGAAATTGCAAAAACAAGCTAGTTTAGGTTTGCATGAACAGTGTTCAAATCGGACCTCGTCGAAACGACGTGAAAACGTTAGATTTCTTACCTGGAATTGGTATGGTTGTGCTCCTCACAACCTCACGAGTTCAATGGTATAATTGGTTTCTTGTTTGGTGAAGATTTGAGTTGGTTTGTATGTATGGTCCGTGTGTTTGCAGAAGGAAGAAGAAGAAGATGGCTCGGGGAGGAAGAGAGAGAGAGAGAGAAGAGACAGAGTGAGGGAATGAGGGAGGGAATCCCGGGAGAAAAGAGAGTGTATGAGTGTGGGTGGTCCTACACACCACACCATACTACACTAAACTACACGTAAGTTTAACGAACTAGGGGGTAAAATTGTAATTTCAAACGTACGTTAAAATGAAATTTGGGACGGGATGTTACACTACACTCTAATTTTCAAAACTATTACAATAATTTAGTAAAAGGGAGTTTCGAACCAATTACACATGAGTGAAAACCAACACCCTCTATGCTATCATTTTCGAAACTATTACAATCATTTAAAAGAGAGGAGTTTCAAACCAGTATCGCATGAATAAAAACCCAATACCCTATACACTATCATTATCACTCATACATTACCTTGTTAAGTATGCTAATAAGGTACCATACTAGTGGCACCTCATGTTCAGGCCAACGCACCAAACGAGGCCTAAGAAGCAAATAACGAATCAAATGCGGACATTTAACCGCAGAGAAAAATCAAAACAAATTTTGCTGCAAAAGTCTAGTTTCTTTCTCACTATTGTGTTATGTGTGTTATGTACCTATCCAAACTCGAGGAATAGGAATTACATCAGACCGTTTGGACTACTGGATTGTCCTCACCAGCTTCTGAGTTAGCTTCCACGGACACTTCTTTCGATACCTCGGTCGGAGCCTGTAAGAAGTTCCCCAGCAACCTCTGATCCAGAATCATATTGGGAACCTGCACAGCAAACTCACTACTGAGTACTGTTTTGTACAAACACGCAAATACAAGTAACAAAAGCGCACATAAAAGATATATATAGAAAGAGAGACAGAGACAGAGCAACCTTGTCTCCGAAGAAAATCTTAGTATTATCAGCAATGGCGTCGATGAATTTAAGCTCAAGAAACTGCGGAGTAAGCTTCAACTTGTTTGCTTCAGCTTCCTTCATGACTTTATAGAAATCAGCATCCGCAAGGCTCATTTCCCGAGCTGTGTACATCTGATTTTCAATCTCCTGCTGCCTCCTGGCACTGTCCTTCTCCGTCAACTTTTGTTCCATGAGAATCTTACTGACATTGGCGTTCTTCTCAGCCTCACTGATAGCCATCTTCTTCTTGGTTTCTGCCTCTTTCTCCACTACTCTCTGTCTCTCTATAGCAATTAAGACCTACAGAGTAGCCCCAACAGTCATGATATAACAAAGAATGCTGTAACACTAAAGAAAGGGTAGCCTAAAAATCTTATGACACTTTTTGTTCTAAAGCCTATCCGATGTTTGGGCATCAAGTACTTGGAAGACGGGAAGAGTAATTTGAGTAAAACTGGATATAAAAATCTCAATATTTGGGCAAATGTTGTGACACGAAATTGTAAATTCAACAAAATATCTAAAAAGCAGGAAGGAAAAATCAGAATATATAGTTTAAATCATTTAATGTTTGCATCAGAATTACGGATAATACAATGAACTCTTTTTTATCTTTTACCTTGGTGCGCTCCTCCTCCATTTGCTCAAAGTTACGTCTTATACTCTCCGGGATGGTTGGCTTTGTAACACGGACATTGATGATTTCAATGCCAGGAGCATAGCGGGTACAGTCACCTTGAAGGGCTTCTTTCATCTGTTCATCAATCTGAAAGAGTATGTTTTGTTGACAGACGATTGAGACTTTGGATATAACTAAAAACAGAATTCAAGCCACAAATATAATACAACAAACTAGCTCATTAAAACAATTATTACAGAAGCGACAACCCTCAGTTTACATTACAAAGAGAAG
Organism: Pyrus communis; assembly: GCF_963583255.1. NCBI lineage: Eukaryota > Viridiplantae > Streptophyta > Magnoliopsida > Rosales > Rosaceae > Pyrus > Pyrus communis. Next base: position 26,259,725 of record NC_084808.1, on the reverse strand, counting down.
GAAAAAATGTATGCTACTCATGTATGTATCGGACAGGATGCACATAGTCTACAGATACTACACATGAAAAAATGTGAGACTCATTTGCATTCCACCTTACCTGATCGAACACATCAATATACACTTCTTGAAGAGAATGTGAGCTGCAGAACTGATTGATCTCATGATGAATTTTGTCATATATCCATGTATTGTCATATTGCACGCCATAATTGAGAAGCGTCTCATACACAAATTCCTTACGAAGGCGATTTACGACCTGAAAAATGCATCCTAATTAGTGCATGCACACTGGGGATATTAGATATCTGACTTCACGCAAAACTAAAGAATAATATCGCATAGCCTTACCTCAATCTTCTCAAAATTGATCATGACACCCCCTTTTGTACCACATGGAATATCCCTTACCTACAATGTAGATAACAGAAGCTTTCAAAACTATAATGAATGGAAAGACAGAATCTTCAATCTTCCAAACATGGATTACCAAAGTTACCTGATCAGTCTGCAGGGTCACTTGAACGGGTTCAAAATGGGTGACCAGCGGCAGCTTGAGATGAAAACCTGAAATTTGAAATAATGAGAAGCAGGCAAAGTTAAGGCCCTATGCAAGCAACTTCTCAACGCACATCACCTGGATCTGTAATTGTCTTCAGAAGAGCGCCTCCTCTCCAATATACTCCAACATGACCTTCTGGGACTTGGTGCAGAATTGATATAGTTGATGATGTTGGAAGAACCGTCTATAAACATCAAGACGTCCCAGTTTTAAGAATTTAGCATACTAATCGAAGTTCCCCGGCTAGCATATCATAATATTTAGCAAAAATACAATCCAAGTCTATTGCAACTATCATTACAGAGGATTTCCCCATGCTTCATCCATTAACCTGAACAAATCGTTATGAACACGTGTCTTAAGCCAAATGTTACAACTAACAATCATAATTGTTTGAGGTAGTTGCTTCTACAAGTCAATACCATGAATGAAACAATCTTAGTTTCCACATTAGACAATTGAGGTAGCTGAATACGAAAAATTCCAAGAAAAAACCTTCAATTCGATGCATTATTGGGATATCACGTAACTCTAATTCTCAATCAACTAATACAAATATTAGACAGAGGATTAATGCACACAATCATGCTTAGCAAACAGATAAGCATTAATGACATGACAAAAGAAAGCATTACGAAACTGTAAAAAAACCGAAATTAATACTTTAACACAAATATATGCATTCAGTGGAAATCAAGAACAGATACATGATACTTGAAATCGAGGAATTACTTAACCATAATAAAACCTAAAAGTGAGACAAATTGATGAACAATTGAGTTAGTACTGCATATTCAAGTGATGGATTAAGCTCGAAGAAAGAACCTAAAAATGCGATGAAACAAACGAATATCGAAGAAATATAAAGCAAATTAGCAGTAAAAAAAGAAGACCTAGTACTTCTGAATCGGAGAGCAAAGTATAAAGTGTGAGAGGGGTTACCACGGCGAAAAAAATGGCGAGGAAAGCGAAGAGGACAAAGAGAATGGCCGAGGAGTCGCCGCCGCCTTGAGGTGGTGGCTGAGGGCGATTTGGTGGAATTCCTGGTCTCTGCTGGTTTGGATCCATGGCTCTCTCTCGATCGCTGTCTGTGCTCTCACGCTTTCTTTCTCTCCTCTTTGTCTCTGTTTTTGGGCATTTCGAGCGTGAATTGAGTCGGCATTGGAAATGTGAATCGACTTGATGAATAATGGCCGTCTGATGAAGCGTGAATACACGTGGAGCATCGTTAAGTGGTCGAGTTGTTTCCGCGAAATTCGTGTGTAAGTTTGGCGCGATTTCGCCGTAGCAACGGCTTTCTTGCGGTCTCGCCTAACAGGCAAAAAGTAAAAGGACGTTTAATTTTCGTTTAATTTTATAAAAATATTTTTATATTTTAGTTTTTGTAATGTTGCTTTCTAGATAAGCAAAGTGATTGTTGTATAAAGAATTATGTTTAGGGGTTTAGAGATTTATCATCATGCCGAGGTCACATTAAGTACGCCTCACGTCCTTGAATTAATAAGACATACTTATTTCTCAATCCCGACTCTGAGGGTAGCTCAAGTAGGTGCCTGTCTAGGGCCCCCACTTCGAAGGGACCCTCAAAAATTTTTTATATCATGTAAATAACATATAAATACAGAATAAGTAATAAATATCATTATTTATTTGTTGGCACAATGGAAATGTTTAGCTTTCTTTTTCTTTGGGGTGTTGAGTTCAAAACACAGAGATGCCCATCTGTCCAACTCCCAATTCATATATCCAAATACATATAAAGTTATAAAACTCAAGTCCCCTTGCAATCTTTTTCTCTTTCAACCTCCCAATCTCTCCATTTTTATCGAATTTTTAAAGCAACTATAACATGGGTTTGAAGATTGTACTTTAATGTAATCAAAACTTTGAATTTATATTTTGCTTTTCAATAATTTTTTATTCGATGGATTGTTTTAGTATTCGATTCGTTAGTGTGATGTTGATTTTACGGAGAAAAAAAAACACAAGAAAAACAATTGGCGTTGTTGAATTTATTATACTCATCAATCAAGTTTTATTATTCTTTACTCCCTTGATCATTAAGTTTTATCGTTCTTCACTCTCAATCTTAAACTCTTGACTACAAACATTTAGTACATTTGCATCTAAAAACATGAGTCGTGTAATGTTTAAGTAATGTTTGTGTATTTATCTTTTTTTATATTAATTTTTAATGATATTGGATGTGGAAATAGAATTTTTATGTATTTAGCGAATTCTTATATATATATATATCAATGTACAAAGAACCGGAAATCAGAGAATTTTAGAGCCCCATTTTGAAAATTCACCTAGGCCCTCAAATTCTCAAGACAGACCCTATCATTTCTAATAGGTACATAACAAACCACAATGGTTGTCTCATAAAAAAACCTTAGTTGAAACTAAATTAAAGCATTTATTTAATGTTATTTACTTTGGGCTGACGAAAAAAAAAATAGAGTTATTGTAGCCCACTCTGAATTAAAATATTAACAATGTCACTGTATGCAATGCTAGTATACGGTTGAACTTTTGATGTTGTAGGTCAGCATAATTTGAACTTTTATTTCTAAGACACATTCTGCTTGGTTTTGAGATTGTTTTGATGTTATTTTTAAAAATAATAATAGCAATGGTCATTTAATTTTAGTTCAATTGGAGTAATAATTTTTCAACTAGAATTATATGATTATTGGTCCATTAACTCATAAAAATGCGCAACTATAGTTATTTCGTCAATTCCGTTAGAACTTTCGTCAAAATAAGACATGGTGGAAGGACCATTGCTACAATTGGGTTAAAGTTGAGGGTTATTGCTATAATTTTTTCATTTAGTTTTTCATATTTCCCCTTTTGATTCGGTTGGCATGATACGTTAGTCGTTTTGACAGAAGTTATTCTGAAGTTGACGAAAATGACAATAGATGTACGTTTTGATGAGTTAAGAGACTAATAGTCACATATTTTTAGTTAATGGACCATTAGTCTTTTTTTTTTTTAGTACATCAATATTTTTACACTAAAGGGAGGCGGCTAAGCCACGTAATGAACAACCTAATTTGGTATTGAATTCGCCATTCACGAGATTCGAATCTAAGATCTCCCACTTCCAAATGAAGAGGAATACCAGCAGACCGTAACATTCTAATAGGGAAATTTTAATTAATAAATTCTCATTGTAATTTCCAAACGACACGTGAAACGCACCGTATCCACAAGAAGCTCCCGCCACACAAAGACAAAAGAGACCACCCAGACGATCCTCTTTCTCGGGATAAAGAGTATCGATACTACAGCCAAACAAACCACTGCAAGCGGCGTTCTTCCTCCGCCGGATGTTAAACTCACCCGCAGGTGACACAACATGCTAACTCTTACAGGAGGCTCCACACCCATTGCCGCGAAATGCACAATCCAAATCAAAAGGCGGTTCAGGGTTCGCTCCGCCGCTGCCGGGTTCCCTTCTTTCCTTCCCAAAGAGGTCGAAAAGATAAAAGACCCGTTTGCCCGCAAGCTCGCCGCCCGAATTGAAAGGCTACCCGTAAGCTAACCCTAGCTCTCCCTTCAATTTCTTCAGTTTTCTGTTATCAATGTAGTATTTAATTTAGCCACTTTGTTTTGGGTAATAATGTTTAATTTCCATGGGTTAGGAACTTAGGTCAGTTGTTAAGCAGTGTGGCCGTCCCCTTGCAGGCTTGCACCCAAGTTTCAATCTTACTTCTCGTAGATTCGATTAATTTAAAACTTCGCCTTGTTAAAAATGTAAGGTTTAATATTTATGGATGCCTTGCCAATATCAATGCAGGTGAGTTTTGGAGAGAACAGTGTGATGAGTAGTTGTGTGAAGCCATTGGTGCAGAGCGAGACGAGTCCCGTGGTTCTTCTCCATGGTTTTGACAGGTCTTTTACTAATAACTCCCATTGTTAAAGTAAATTAAATTTTTGTTTTTGATATTTGTGTTTTTTTCTCTTATGAACCTTTGGAGTTCATTGCCTCTTATTATTCAGCTCCTGTTTAGAATGGAGATATACTTATCCATTGTTCGAGGAAGCGGGATTGGAGACTTGGGCTGTGGACATTCTTGGTTGGGGTTTCTCCGATTTAGGTTTGCTCCTTCAATTGCTTGAGACCCGAAAGGGATTTGTTTAATTGCTTTCACGTTTATGTTTTATACCTTTTTAATAAATTTCTTTCCTTTTTTGCAATTTTTGCTTCGCATGTGATAGAAAGACTTCCCTCCTGCAACGTGGTCTCTAAGCGTGAGCATTTTTATCAGGTACATTTTATGATTTCTTACCACATTTTTGTCATTGGAGTTAATTTTTGTATGAAGATAATTTTGTGAATTGTTGATCAGACTAGCAATGTTTTGTTTAAATTTCGCGACAGCTTTGGAAATCCTACATTAAGAGGCCAATGATATTGGTTGGACCAAGCCTTGGTGCTGCTGTTGCAATCGACTTTGCAGTCAGCCATCCAGAAGCTGTAAGTGCTCTCTCCTTTTTTTATCTTAGAATTATGCAGTTTAGATTCATTTGGAAAGAAATTACAACTGATGCATCGGACAGGATTGTTAGCGTCTGCAGTGTTCCATGAAAGTTTGAAAATTTCAGCTTACGTTTTCAGGTCGAAAGGCTGGTGTTGGTTGATGCAAGTGTGTACACAGAAGGCACGGGAAATTTAGCAACCATGCCTAAAATGTTAGCTTATGCTGGAGTGAGTGTTTAGCTCAACTCACTAATTTCTCAAATTTCTTGTTGTCTACATGTTACTTTCACCATCTTTCTGTTAAGACCATGTGCTCTTCGAGGGTATAATATCTGTGACTCTGTGCTCATTTCAAAAGCCATTTATGATCTTATTTATTTTGGGGCCTCCCTTTTTTATGTGATGTTCAGTTGAACTGTATCCTTGATATCTAATTCAGTCACGATTAAGTCTGACCTAATTAAGCTGCTATTTCCATTGAATTTCTCTGTATTGGTCATGCCCTTGAACTTTATGAACCAGTTGAACCATCCCTATTAAAATCAACCAAATGAGTGCTTATTATCTCATAATCCTTTTGCTTTAGCATATGAATATTTTTCTTGATACATTCTTGTGACTGTTTATACGAGCATGTGCATGTGATGTCATCAGTACAATGATGACCGGCACTTTTCTGGCCCAGGTGTATATACTGAAGAGTCTCCCGCTGCGCATCTATGCAAACTTTTTGAGCTTCAGTGGCATATCACTTGCTACCAGTTTAGATTGGACTAATGTAAGGGGTTCTATTTCGAAAACTTACGCAATATTTATATAGATGAATGTTACAGTTAAATATTCCCGTACTTGTAGGATCTTCTAAAGGTGAAGAGATCTTACTCTGGTGTTTCTTGCGATTTATTTAGATTGGCCGCTTGCATTGTCTGTTTCCTTGGTGGGAGGACGCAGCTGTGGATTTCATGATGAGTGGGGGTTATAAGGTTAGTGCCCAGATAGAACAGGTACGTCTGAAATTTTTTATTTTTTATTTTCCATTAGATTTGAGAAGTTTCTGGAAAACAATCATGCATATAGGAAAGAGGTTCTCTTCTGCCAAGATGAACAGGCGTTCACATGATTAAAAAAGGAAAATGAGAAAGAGATTGTGGTTTAAATTCTTTACTCACATAAGTCCTTAATCTCTTGCCAAGGGGAATAAATGCAATTAATCTTTCGTTAGTTTGAGTCAGCTGGATGTTCGCTCTACTCATAGAATGTCCAAAACCCATGAATTGTTTAATAATGTTATCCACGTTTTGTTTGACAGGTAAAGCAAAGGACGCTTATCATATGGGGTGAGGATGACCAGATTATTAGCAGCAAGCTTGGAGTGGTAATACTTTAATTCTTTCTATAGGGATAAATAGAGATCATGACACGAAAACAAATACCATTTATGATCAAATTTACCTTGAAACAATCCGTTCAGGTATTGGAAACGTTGGTAGAACACAATGTTCCTTGTCCTTGTGTTTTTGACCTTTTGAGTATATTCTATACAGTTGATAATCATGTGGTTTGTTATATTGTATGCTGCAGAGACTGCACTGCGAATTGCCAAATGCTATTTTACGACAAATACCAGAATGCGGACACCTTCCTCACGTGGAAAAGCCAAGCTCTGTTGCAAAGTTGATTGTGGAATTTGTTCAACAATATCAGTACAAAAAAGTCCAATGTATTTCTCAAGTTTGAAGGTTTACTTTCCATCTCCTCTTAAATGATATTCACAATTTCATATCGTGCCATACATATTTTACAAACTGGGGGGAGTTGGCACCTTTTTAGACATATTTTCGGGTTCCCGGGATCTGAATTGTGTCATCTCTTCACAGTTCAGGTCACTAGTAGGATATAGAAACGAATCCTTTGCAACAAACCCCAGATGCAAACATGGATGTAAAAGCATCCATTTTACTGGCGGTAATTGTAACTTTGTATCAGGATTTATCTTCAATTACTATCTGCTATATATGTAACTAGAAGGAGTTGCGTGTGTATGCCTAGTGGTTAAGAATCGTCGTAAAGTAGCTGAGTGCAATTTGTTGACCTTAGCGTTAGTGACACACATATGTTTAAATATGTATGGACGGCCTTCAGATTCCTTCCAGAAGTCAGAACTAACTATCCGGAATCATCTGTGCAAAGTTTTTTCTGAAATTTGTAATTTTGATGTTTTTTCTTTTATGACTCGTTTGGAAGTGTTTTTAAAATGGACGAAAGTGCTTTTGGTGAAAATATTTCTGAGATCAATTCTTAGTAAAAATACAAGTGAATCTTGAAAAAGCACGAATGCACTTCAAATGCTTTTGGAATCTAAAAACATTTAAAAAAAAAAATCTTTTGATTATTTTAAAAGCATTTCCGAATGCGTCATTAATCTTTGATTGTTCATGCTTTTCTGCCGCAATAATTGCATAATAGATTTTAGCGGTGCTAAACAAAGGAGAATTCGGAATTAAGCGTCGAGGAAGAGTACACTGCTCCGGCAACTTGACTTAACCTTAAATCCGTAGAATTTAAGTGGTTTTGTGGCTTATATTGTTTGGTGGGTAGTTCACGAGTCCTCATCTATCAAAGGTCCGACTTCTGTAGCCTGAAAAAAGTGTTACATACTTTAATTTATTTGGATTGTTTTCCACTATATCGGCCATGCACGTCAAGTTCAATAATTCTAGACCGTTGGTTTTTTTGTAGTTTTGACAAGCTGGTGGATTCTAACCGTGTTTCCAACAAATCTGCTGTGCTGTGCTGTACTGAATATAATACAACACAATGATTTTACCTCATTTTTTTTATTTCTGTATACTCTTGCTTATTTCCGACTCATAATTCTTAGGTAACTTATATAATCTAAAAACGAAAACGAAACATTATCAAACGGGTCCTTGAAATTGACATATGCGATTGTCTCGATGTTGTCTCGTAGTTATGCTACATGAAACGTAAGTTTAAACACAATGTTCAGGCTCCATTAGGATACCTAAACTGATTGTTAACCTAAGTGATAGGGGCCAACGAAAAAATTGTAAATCGCAACAAAATCCGGCATGTAACCGGATTCATTATTTGTATTATTAGTACTTTTCAATAACATGTCACGCGATCAGCGAGGCGCTTTGGTGAAATAATGGTAGGGGTAGAGCGTGGTTCCATTAAATTAAAAAATAGTGGCTCTTATACATGTACAAAAGGGAAGATCTAAAAAGAAAGAGAAGATCAGATTCCTACCCCCAATAAGCACTAGCAGCAGCACCACTCAAAATGGAATCGAATTCCCCAGCTTTTTCACAATGGAGCAAGGAAAGCAAAACACAGAAACCAGAAAAATTAAAAACCCTGATGGGATTGTTATGCCTCTGCAGATGTTTCCCTACACAACCACCCACCAAAATGTCGAAACTTACATGCCTACCCGCCAATTACACCCCCCACCTTCAGCTCTTCACATTAGTAAAACCGCTGTGAAGCACAGAGCCGAAGCTAGAGAGAAGAAGAGGCGGTTTGCAGCTTCCAAGTTAGCCGTGCCGCCACTATTGTCAATTCCAGTGCCACTCCCCGTGGGGCTTATTCCGAACACTGATGCCGGAGAGCCTGGAGTTGTGATGCCGGTGCCGGTGGTTGGAGTTGTGCCCGTGGTTGGGGTGGTGGGTGTGCCGGTTGGTGTGACCGTGGTTGGGGTGGTGGGTGTGCCTGTGGTTGGGGTGGTGGGTGTGCCGTTTGTGGGTGTACCGGTTGGCGTGCCTGTGGTTGGCGTGCCAGTTCCTGCTTGACTGAACAAAACAGAACAAAACAGAACAAAATCATGTCAATATAATGCACTCGAATTTTGAAGTTCATAGGAAAATAAATGTAAATAGAATCGGCTACAAACTTTTAATAAAAAAATAAAACACTATGAACGCTAAACCGACAATAAACCAATATAAAAACTACGGTTTACCATCCTTTATTGATTTCTCAGTATGCCTCTCCAATTCTAATTAAAAGTTTGTAACCAGTTCCGTAGATATCCCCCGAGTTCGAAACCCCTAAAGATTAACCATGGTTTAAATCAATAAGATGAAATGAAGACGAAAGGGGAAACAGAACTTTTAGATATATCTATTTCATGACAGCTCACTGTTTTATGACTTGATACAACAGATCAAGCTAATACAGTATTAACTTAAGGGTGGAGAGGTAGATCTACTTTTCTTAATCACTTTCCAAATAAGCTAATTATGAACCCTAATATCCAAAATTACTTTTGCAGCTGTTGTTGCTTATTCAAGAAACCCTTTTCAAATCCACCATTTAAGAGAAAAATAAATTCTGGGGAAAATTGCATTTAAATATATTTATAAAATGCTCATAAATTTGCAAAGATGTCAGAAATAAAACTCAGCCACCTACCTGGAACTTGCAGGATAAACACATGTCGAACTTGCGGCTGGAAAATCACCAGAAAAATTAAAATCAGTGATTGTTATTATAAATAAATAAAATTTGAAAAAAAAAATGGTAAAAATAAAGATTCAGAAGGAATGAACTTACTACTGGGAGCAGTTGGGCTCTGAGTAGCAGAACCTGCAAAATCACAGCTCTGCGCAGTTTGACCCTTCCTCTGGAAATAACTGTTGACAGCATAGCTGCAGTGATCTTTGACGGTGTTGGGCTGGTAACACGCACCGTTTTGGAGGATTGGATTGCAGTCAGCTCCAGCTCCACAGGCATAGTCCAGTGCCTTCTGAAGTGTTGCATCACCGACTCCATCTTTGCATACGCAATAAGTAGCACCTAAAAATCCCAGAAAATCTGTTACTTCACACTAAAACCATTTTAATTAATTCATGACCTTTTTTCTTCGGGTTTGTGATCGTCCTGCTCCGAGGAGCTAATATCGTCTAATCCTTAATTATCATAAAAAGAAAAAAGAAAAAAAAACAGAGAACAAAAGAAAGATTGAAACTTTATGATTTGGGAGGAGTTTTTGTTTGATAGGAAAAAAGGGATTGCCGTGATTTGTAGTTTTCTCATGTCAGATTGGGAAATTAAGAAAAAATATAACAGAGGATAATAATCAAAGGAGCTTACTTGAGTGGCCAGTGAGGGCCAATAAGATAACAATATACACTAAAGCAGCCATGATTGATGCAGGATTGTAGAGAGAGCGCTGGTTGAACTAGAGAAGAAATGGAGAGGGTGGGGAGAGAGGGAGAGAGAAAGAGGGTGGGGAGAAAGAGAGAGAGAGAGAGAGAGCTGTGGAGAAGGGAGATTGGAGATTTCCAGTAGGCAAAGCAATAATATGAGAGGGACGGTGGATGTGTGTATATGATATGGTTTTTAAACCTTTTTTTATATATAATTAAGATTTGTTTTTTACACTGTGTGGGGAAATGCTATTCAATTAGTACTGTAATTTACATTTATATTTATATTTATATTTATATTTATTTGTTTAAAGAGTGTTCTGCGGAGATGAGAATGCAGAAGCTTTTGTCATGTACATGAACTGTTGTGTAAGACCAGACCATCCAAACGGTCTTAAACTGACCTGGGTGATCAAAACTTAACCCCAACAGAATCTTCTCCGGATCATTTTTGTTGAGAATTTTATAAATTTGTAAATCGTGTTTGTTTATCGTACGTTGTACTTTCATTTTTTGTTTTTGTGTATAATTTTAAATAAAAATATTTAAAATATTTTTTGATCGCACGATGTACGATAATCAGACACAATTAACGGATTCATGTGATCCTCGCAAAAAGGATGCTGCAAGGATCCGGATTCAACTTAACTCAACCCGGGCCCGCCTTTAGAGGTTCCATGAAGGGATAGAGGTATCTTTAGCCTTGTGTTGTCACAGTGAGCTAGCACTGGGGAACTCGGTAGTTGGTACTAGTCTATGGGGATGGGGGGCCCCACCATTCGTGGTTCCATGGAGGGATAGATGGTTCTGTGGAGGCAAAATCTCTGCCCCTCGCTCCTGGCTCTTTAGCTGTGTGTTGTCAGTGAAGCTAGCACTGGGGCATGAGGCATCAGCATCTCATATTTTGGCACATTGCATCAGCATCTCCGTTGTGAGAGAGATGGCTATTCACACTGGTGACTTTATTTCTTCTTGGAGTTCAAGATTTCCTATGCTTTCATGACATTTCGAATTAATAACATTACATTGAATGTTTTTTGCTTTTACGCATTATATAACGTTATTAGTCTGAAACACCACAATAACGTTAAAAAATATGTAAATTTCTCTAGCACATACGGTTAAATTCAATTTGCTACTTTAATTTTCCATCTTTGATTCAAAGTTTGTTGAGAAAGTTTTCATCTACAAACCTTAAAAAGGTTGGCATATATTTGTCGTGTTGGATCATCCCATCTCCTAAAGCCAAAACCTTTTCTCTTTTCCTTTCCCATCTAAACCTTGGCATGCTGAAATTATGACCAATATATGTTAAGTTGTGACAAATGCACATGTCATATTGAAATTTCCATCAAACACATCCTTTTAGAGTTAAAAGTCGAATAGGGGGATTTAGGGTACACCTAGCGCATAAGGCGACACAAGAATAATAGTCGGAACACGTTAAGATTCAAAGCAAGGGTGAAAATTTATGGTGTGCATGTTGCGTTATGCGGTAGGTGATGCAATCAATATTTTCTCAACATTTATTTTTGGAAAGAATATGAACGGTAATTATTTACTTATAACTTATAAGTTGGTGACTTTTAATCATTGATTTACATGTAGTTCAAATATCAACAATTATTGAAAATGGCTAATTTGTGGACAAACAACTCATACAAAATGAGTTAAGCATGTGATATGTCCTACATGAAATGTGCCCTAAGTCTAATATAATTTACTAGTTCTCAAGTGGGTTAAGCCCCTCTCTCTGTCCTTAAAAATTGCAGAAAAAATGGCTTTTGGTCGACATATGCGGACAAGGATCCTCTTTGGATCTTCTTTGTAGAGATTCGAAAGATAATTAATCATATTTGTCGGTTAATTTTTGTTAGATATTATTTATATTTAATTTTAAATTTTAAATAATTTATAACCTAACAATATACGATAAACAAATATGATTGATTTTCAGAAACTTATTCCGACGTATGCTTGACCTTGAAGGCTTGCACCTCCGCATTCACCACAAACCCAATACACATGTCAGCATCTTATCTATTTCAAATAAAATATTAAAAGAGCCAATGGGTTGGCGCCACGGCACTCATGAGTCATGACACATTCCTAAATAAAGTGTACGGTAAACAAACAGCACAGAAGCAAATAACCCCATGCTGTCTAAAGTCATCACAGCAAATTTATCTGAAACATTCTAACGCTATCCCCATGTCGGTGCTTTGCAACTCGACATTGACACGTAACATTAATGGATACGGATTACTTTAACCCAATCATCAAAGAAAAGGCTTAGGCAAAGTCAAATTTGATTTTGTATTGGGGGTCATGCAAATGCAAGCCTACATAATAGGCGGAAAGGTACTTTGAATTAGTGGTGGATTCAAGAAATATTTTTTAAAGTGTCAATAAAAACATCGTGTATGGTGGCTAAAATTTTTTGTCATAGAATAGTATGTGCTTTGATATTTCATCTCTTAGTAGACATGAGGTCATTTGCACTCCTCTCATTAGATGTTAACAACTTCTAAGTGAGCATGTCGACTGATGTGAGTAGTTTTTTAGCGAGCATGCTGACAGATGTTAACTATTGACAGATGCACATAACAATGCGTACAAAGACATGAGGCTATTAACCAACCAACCAATGTCCATAAAGATAATTCGTCGAGCAATTGGAAGACAGTTTTCAAGGATATCTTAGATTTTCATAAGGCAACACCCAACTCTTTCATGTAGAGTTTTTGAGAGTCAGCTGACCCACCTTGGTCCAAGGTGAATTGCCTCTGCTTTTTCTTTTTTCTTTATTGATAACAAAAATTTAGAAGTCACCCATCGTGGGAATCGCCTCTGTTTATAATGGACTAAAATTACAGTATCAGTCAATTAATAGCCCACCGCTTTACCATTAAGCAACCAAAAAACAACAAGAGATTAGATCTCATAGAGTTCAATTTGTGTTTTATGTGAACGTATTAAAGTCCGATACACGTGCATGAAACTTTCAGATTTCATCGAGTTAATCCTTCTTATGTTCAGATTATGATTTCGATGTAAGATACTCTTTACGTGGAACCAAAACCAAAAGGAGAAACACTCGCAAGGTATTCTTTGAAATGCTGAGGTTGGTTTTAGACGACTTTAGTGAACTGAGTCCCAAAAGTAGTTGATCAGGGGCTTCAAATTCCTACCAGACCTAATGAGAATAAGTGGACCACAGAAAAACAAAGGTAAGATGCTCCATCTTTTCTTTCTAACAAATGGAATAGAACCTTCAACTATAAAAGGTTCATAATTAATCAAATATTACCTCATACTTTTTTTTTAATAATAATATTATATATATATATATATATATATATGTTTTACAAAACAAATGTATATATATGTCTCTTCATGCAAAGGAATTTTCATTTAAAAAAAAAAAAAATTAGGTGTGGGGCCTACTTCACATTCAACTCAATCCGAAACCATTTATTTATTTAATTATCAAAATAAAATTTCATAATTTTTTATATAATAAAGTATTTGTTAATTTCTTTTAACCCAATTGGATGTCTTAAATATTTCTGATTTTGTTAATATTTTGAAAATATGAACTATGAGGTGCAACTTGAAAAATAAACATTTCGAATCGTTAAAGTTTGATGTGGTGTGGACGCCACAACCAATCCCCATTTTTATAATAAAAAATAGATATACCTTTCCTTAAAGGCTTTCTATATATATATATATATATATATATATATATATGTATGTATGTATTATGAAGAGAACAAAAGAAAAACCAAAAAAATGTGTGTGATCATTTGATATTTTTACCAACATCCAAATCCAACCATGTGATGATGTTCTCATCCAAGTTGTTTATTAATCATGTCGGTTTGATCTGTTTGGGCCTACCTCTTGTTTTGTTTAAACAATGTAATTTACTTGCATAATTCCATTACGCATGCAACATACAACGGTGCCATTACGACAAATTCAAGTCGCACCAACTCGCTTCATAACTCAACTCGTGCAATGGATGAATCAAAACGTGGGATCCAGATCTTTTTCGGATTTTTTTTCTTCGGAGTCTCGAGACCACATCATTGTGGTCGTTGATGCAATTCGTGAAGCCAAAAATTATGTCTCATTTCTGGTTGCGGGGTCTGTGATAAACGACTAGGATGGATTGATCCCGAATGAGGATCTGATCCCAAAAGTCGATGCATCATCTAAAAATCTCGACCAACTGATGTATGGATTCAAAGTAACATTTTGGGCTTGTAATTAAAAATGGGCCTAAAAGTTGGAGCGTCTTCTGTCATTTGGGCTTTTAAGAACTTGAAACCAGGCAATCCATCTAAACTGGGCTTTCTACTGTTAGAAACCCAACACCCGACATTTTGGACTCTCGCACGTGTAAAACTTTTATAAGCCCAAAGAATATGCCGCTGACATCACTCATCTGAAGTTCTTAAAATTACCATACAACCCTCCCTCCTGAAATGGACTGCACCACGATTAACAATCACTGAAACCAAAGCTTAAAAACCCTAACTTACCACACAGCTCACTCTCACTGTGACTGAGCTCCATCAATGGCGTCCCAAATGGCGATCCTCGCGCGGACCCGAGCGCTGGCGAAAACCCTAAATACGAACCCGTGGTTCAAGTCCATCACGACCTTCACATTTCTCTCGCAGGAGCCCCAACTCGCCGTCGAGCCGACTCACCCCATCGCCTCCACCCCGCTCCCTCCGAACCCCGCCTCCGGCAGCCCCATGTACAACGAGAACTGGCGGAATCCGGCCCCCAACTCGCCCATGGGTCAGTCCCTGCTACCCCTCGGGTTACTCAACCAGTCCCCGAGCGCCCGATTCCAGGTCATGTCGCAAAACCTAGACGCGCAGAGCCTGATGAACGAGTTCGCCGGTTGGATGACGTCACAGCGATGGCCGGACATGAAGCAGCTGTTCGAGTTCTGGGTTCGGTCGTTGGATAAGAACGGGAAGCCGAATAAGCCCGATGTGAGCTTGTATAACCATTACTTGAGGGCCAATTTGATGATGGGAGCATCGCCGGGGGAGATGCTGGATCTGGTGGCGCATATGGAGGACTACGGTATCACGCCCAACACGGCGTCGTTTAATCTCGTCCTCAAGGCCATGCGCCAGGCCAGAGAGACCGAGGCCGCCAATAAATTGCTCGAAAGGTTAGCTCTTTGGTGGATTTGATAATGATTCTCGCAAGCTTTCTGTATGTGTTTTTGTTACATTAATGAAATGATGATTTGCTTGAGTTATAACTTGTACAATTCAATTAATGTTGCCACCGTGGTTTCTATTATCGGTAGTAATGAAATGAATTTTTCGTGTTGAAGTGCCGATTAAAGGCTTTTGTTTTCTTCACTCGTCTTTCGGAAGGGGTCTCCTAGAAAGACATGTTGGCATGAATCAATTTCACTTCAATGTATCAGGATGTTGCAGACAGGGAAGGAATCTCCGCCTGACGAAGAGTCATATGACTTGGTTGTTGGCATGCTGTTACAAATGGACCAGATTGATGCCGCCTTGAAATATATAGATTTGACTTTAAAATCTGGTTACATGCTGTCAATGCTGGTGTTTAGGGAATGTGTACGAGGCTGTGTCAGTAAGGGAAAGCTAGATATTTTGGTTTCTATTATCGACAAGTGCAAGGTACATGATTCATACCATAGATATTTAGATCGAGGATTGGAAAATTTTGCACAATGTTCGCTTATGTAGGTTTTTTTTGGGTGTTATCAGTCAATGGATCAGAACAAAGCTCTTTGCCCACCGTGGAACTTGTGCAACCATATTGCAGAAGTTGCTCTGCAAGAGGATAATAGCAAATTAGCATTTCATGCCCTGGAGTTTATGGCCAAATGGATTGCTAGGGGTGAGCAAGCAAGACCTGTTGTTTTTCTTTCCGCAGATGAAGGGCTGCTTGTGTCGGCACTTGCAACTGCCGGCAGGACACACAGTACTACTTTACTTGATGCATCATGGGCAATCTTAGTACGCTCGTTGCGCCAAAAGAAGGTCCCTAATCCAGAATCTTACTGTGCGAAGATGTGTGCCCTTGCATCGCTGGGGAGTCTACAAAGAGCTTTTAATACTCTTCGTGAATATGAGTCTGCTTATGGTAATTCCGATAAAGAAGCAGAAGATGAACTATTCTCCCCATTTACTTCATTATATCCGCTGGTTGTTGCCTGCTCCAAGGGAGGTTTTGGAACTTTGGACTCGGTGTGTAGTTCTTCTTTATTCCTATTTGATTTAGACACATAATCTATTAAAAACCTTGTATCTATTTGTTTCTGAGATATCTAGAGGCTAGTAAAGATTTTAACCTTTGTTTAGCTCAAAATTATGCAAATTTATGATGTTTTTTGTGCGTTTTTAAATTTTGCACATGTGCAGCTGCCAACTTTTCAATTCTCATTGTGCATCAGTGATGTAATTGCTAGTCCCAGTGAAGTAAATCTTTCAGGTTTCTGTAAGTCACCGTTTAACAAACTGAAACTTGTTATAATAAGAGCAATCCAGAAAAGAACTAGTAAATGAATATATATCTTGCAATTGTCTGTCCGGTGAAAAGGGGGCCAAGGAGAGTGCTTCCAGTTTCGGTCCATTACTCCATCGTCTATTTGCCCTTGTGAATTTTCTTTTGCAGCTTTTTAACTTGAAATATATTGATGTTCCCCAGGTGTATTATCAATTAGAAAATTTGAGCCGTGCAGACCCTCCATACAAATCTGTTGCTGCATTGAATTGCATAATATTAGGTTGTGCAAATACCTGGCAGATCGAGCGTGCTTACCAGACCTTTGAGGCGATTAGTTCCACATTTGAATTGACCCCTGATATACATTCTTACAACGCTCTCATGTATGCTTTTGGAAAGCACAAGCAGGTAAGTTACTCTCTCTCTCTCTCTCTCTCTCAGGCCCCTGGAGTGATTCCAGTTATCTTTAATTATTGTTTAAGTTTTCTGTGTCCTCACTTCTGCTAAGCTATCTAATTTTCGCTGCCCAACTCTGTCCTACATCATAACATCTTGCTGAACTAGTCGTATGGTTTTTTGGCAGACTTTTGAAGCTTCAAGAGTATTTGAGCACTTGGTTAGTGTGGGCGTCAAACCCAATGCAAAGTCGTACTCGTTACTTGTAGACGCTCATCTCATTAACAGAGATCCAAAAGCTGCGGTCTTGGTGATTGATGACATGGTAACTTCATTCTTCTTGTCGTTGATGGTGTAACCTTGTCCATAGTACATAGTTTGCTGCCTCTGTAAGGAATATAATAAATGTTTGGACAGGTAAATGCTGGTTTTGAACCAAGGAAAGAACTGCTGAAAAGGGTCAGAAGAAGATGTAGGCGAGAGCTTGACTACGAGAGTGACGATCATGTGGATACCTTGGCTAAAAGGTTCAAAATTGTGATGGGTTCAGAGAATCGCAGGGACTGGCTGTTTAATCTCAATTACAGCACCGGATATGCCTAAGTGGTAAGTAAATGTTCCTTTCCGAAATGAAAGATATCCGTTCTGTTTCCATATAACTTGCATCACCTTTTTCTATGGTCTCTTGCATCAATCGCGTTTCTGATTGATGATTGTTTTTTCTGCCTGCAGTATGATTTGATGAAGCTGATTGGATATGAGATCCGGCTCGCACACTCGTATCTTCCAGTGTAAACCTTCATCCGAATTTGTAAATTACCTCGGACAATCTCCATCGAGTCTTCGCAGGATCTTTGCTACGATAATAGTCTCCTAGTTCCTCATTGAGTTTTTTTCTTCGTATGTAATCTTTTTGTGCTTTATGAGGGAAAATGAAATAGTAAATTGTTGCCAATAATTGTAGGAAAAATGTTTCTTGTTTTGTGCTCAATGGTTTAGTCTCAATTTTTTTTTCTACAAGATGTCTCAGCCATTTCTTTTGCCGTCATTTTTAGCGCATTCGTTAAAACCTTCAGAATTGTTGAAAGGTGTTTGTAGCTCAGTTGGTTAAAAGTATTTATCCTTGCACTTTGATGTCCCGAGCTCGAAAACCCTCTCGCCCAATATTGCTTGATGAATTGTTGATTCAGAATTTAAGCGCCGAGTGCCGGGCTACCATTACAACAGTGATCAAATCTCTTCGGAGATCACTTGAAATTTTGGTAATACAAGAAGTGAAAAATGCCAACAAATTCAAAATCTCCCGATGCTTTCAACTCGATTCGATGTTATTTCTCACTCAAGCATTCTCCACAGTGCTTCCAATGGCTATAAATCTATGATGTAGAAACTGCAGCAGCCTTCTGAAATGCAGGATAGTATGA
>NC_084808.1:26106158-26233658 GCF_963583255.1 Pyrus communis | reverse complement strand
AAGTTGAAAGTTCCATACTTTAATATTAAAAGAGGAAGAAAGATTAAAGGGTTTAGCAAAATCCAACCCATCAGCAATTTCAATCTCAGCACCATCAGCATCCGCAGCTGCAGCCTTAGCAACCGGCAGCAACTCAACAGAGCCCAGCCGTCTCAGCTGCTGACTCCACCCTGAAAACTTCAACCCCTTGCCAGAAAATCCAATTTCCGGTGAAGGCTTTGCAGCCTCCGGCAACGGCAAAAAGGCCAAGCTTGAAGCTCTGGAAGAAAGCGAGCGAACTTTGAGCAAAGCAAAAGAAGGCGAAATCTTATTGGACGATAACTAAAGCGAAGAAAATTGAGAAGTTCGGATTGGAGAGTGAACTTGGTTGATCACTGAAGCCATTTTTCAGACCCCAGAAAAAATCTGATGAAAAAAATTGAACCCAAAGAAAGATTGTCAACGAATTGCAGTTGGATTTTTTTGAGAAGTTGGGCAAAACAAAAGGGTGCGCGTGCAATGATATTAAAGCATATATGAACGTTGGAAACGAGGAGATGAGGATATTTATATTATTGTATAAATTCGATGAGGAGAAAACAGAGAAAATGATTTCTTTTTGCATTCGTTTTCTGGAAACACCAGAGAACCAGAGAAATTTTGACAGCAGATGTCACAGAATCCAAAATTATAAAACCCAGATACCCAAAGAGCTTGATTAAGTGAGGGGCAGAGATGGGATTGAAAAAGTTGAAAGCTTTTTAGAGAGGGAGGGAGAGAGATCATAGTGCAGACATTAATGGAGATAAAGACTGTTAACTGAGAGACTGGATGGTGAAAGAAGAGACTGTTATAGGGTCGTTATTCAATTTTTGCACCTTTTTTTTTTTAATTTTTAATTTTTTAATTTTAAATTTTGGTTTATTCTTTTTTATATTACAGCATAAACTTCTTCTCCAAACTCAAATGCTCTCTGTTTGTTTCTATGTAAGTTTATATCCAAAGACAATCACATTTTACTTCCTGAAATTCATTTTACGTTGCTTAATTCTCTGAACTCAATGTTCATGCTCGATTGTGCTTAAATTTCACTAGGTTTAATCAAATTTACGTTAAGATTGTTGAGGAGTATGTTTGAGCTAAATTGATGTATGTTTTTCACCAAAGTATATGGCGTTTGTATAAAACAAACTTATCCCACCTTAAAATAATAGAAAAATTAAAGAGGCAAGGGATGAAATTGATTAATACAAATCAAATACTAGCCAAAATTAACGTTTTATTACTTTTTTTGTTTTGGAAAACTATTAACGTTTTATTACTTAAGATCTTATGAATTCCACGAAGGGTAACAAGGTGGTTACAATGCACCGCGTATTGAATACCCCATATTTGTAACGATATAATTTCTTTTTTTGTAACGGTTTAGACCTCAATACTTAAATCTAGTCGTTCGTTATCTTATTAGAAAAATTAAAAAGTTAGTTACTGTTTAGACCTCAGTACTTAAATCTAGTCATTCGTTATCTTATTAGAAAAAATAGCAACCGGCATACACATTATACGTGTACAACTCAATTTTCTTTTTATTGGCATCATGATCCTAATATTAGGTCAGTTAATTGAAGTAGTGAATGATTTTCTTCTAAATCGAAGTTTCAGTCTTTCTCACCGTAAATTAGTAAAAAACTTCAATACAGCAGCGAGCCCCTCTTTTTTTTTCTTTCCCCACGCTCTCACAAACACACCACGCATACATACATTATTATAAATTAGAACGATTTAGGATGTCGCATTATCTAATAATTTACTTATTTTGGGCTTAAGTTCAAATCAGTAACTCAAACGAATAAAGTCAACAAAAAGACCAGGACAAACTTGGGCTTTACTCCAAAAGCCCAAAAACAAGGCCACTTCAATTTCCAGAGAGCGTTTTGGATCAAAAAGGAAAACCTAGCAAAAAAAAAGTGAAAAAAACAGAACGTAATCTGCTTTCGCTTTCACTTTCACTTTCCAAATTCAGTATTCCTATTGAATGTTTCAAAATTTGTTAGATTTCTTCATGTTCAAAAAATAATTATATAAAATCGATTGAATTAAAATGGAAAGGAGTGGTGGCAAAGGCAGAGAAGAAGAGGAACAAGACGGCATGTCCGTACACTCTCCTTGCAAACCTCCCCCTTCCTCTGCTTCTTCTCTCCCAAAGGTCCCTCTCTCTCCTCTCTCTATCTCTCTCTCTCTCTCTCTCTAGATTACACACACACACATACATGTTGATTTTATTTGGTTTTAAATTTGATGGTGAATGTAATAGGACCAATCACAGGTTGAATTGGAGCTCAGACTGTTAGAAGCTCTTGAAATTTACCCTCCCGGAAAATTACAAGGCAGGTTTTCTCTAATTAATGCTCATATTTCAGTTTATTATCTTTGGATTTCCAGTTTTGGTTTGTTATATAGGTGACAATTTTATGTAAGTTATCAATTTTGATTGTAAAACGGGTGGTTAATTAGCATCTTTAATCTTCGTATGGAGAATTTTTCACCCAGAAAATGCAAAGAAGTCATCTTTTTTTCTTTTTTCTTTTTTTTTTTGTGGTGGTAGGAAAAATTCAGAAATATAGTTGTAATTTTTTACCAAATCTGAACTTCGAATCTGATGGTTCAAGTCAATATAAGGGGAGTTATAATAAATCAACATTCCATCTGTTCTATATTGGAGTAAAAAACTTCAATATAGAAGTTTCTGTTCTGAATCAACATTAATGCACGACGGGTGATTAATTAGGCAATAATACAATACCGTTTCCATTTTGGGGAATGCTAGGATTAGTTGCCCACACACCCGCGAGTGACTGTTTGTGGAATACTAGGATTAGTCGCCCACACACCCGCGAGTGACTGTTTGTGGAATACTAGGATTAGTCGCCCACACACTCGCGAGTGACTGTTTGTGGAATACTAGGATTAGTCGGCCACACACCCGCGAGTGACTTTTTGAGGGATACTATGATTAGTCGCCCTAGCATAATTCTTCCATTTTTGTTCTTACATTATCATGTTATTTGGAAATATACAAGCAAGCAAAGTACATATATGAGCAATCTGCTACTTGTTTGGGCGCAGGCATACACCGTCATTTCGTGCTTTATGGTTTAATGGAATTTCTTCGAAGAAGGTTTGTCCCACTTCACGTTTCTGTTTATTGGTTTATATTAGTTATTCTAAAAAGCTTCCAATTTCTGATGCATAGCCTTACTCATTGTTGTGTTGTTTTCACAGCTTTGATCGACACTTCTCTGCTGATGAGGTTCTGCAATTGCTAGAGAGGTTCTACAACTTGGAAATGCTGGTATCTAATTTTATCATTCAGTTTTTCCATATTTCTGTGCTCTTTATCTTATGATGGAACTTTTAAACTTAAATATCCATGTTCATCGGTAATCAACACTGAACATTCACAGCGCCACGTGCAGAATATGGATGTAAAATAACTAGAAGCTTCATATTTTGGTAAAACAACTCTAGAAATACAAAATATACGCTCATCTCTGCACTGCATTATAGGTGAATAGGTACTAAATAGCTGCATTATTCGAGTTCGAGGCATACATTCGGTGAAAGGGTAGGCTTGAGGAAACATATGTGAGACTTGAGATAAACAACTACTGAAATTACTTCTAATGAAACATTCAAATGGTCCCAAGGGACTAATTATGTGTATATCTCTTGTTCCTCTTTAGACTTACTGAAATCTACATATTTTACCATTTTTTCCTTGAATTTCAGAAACCAGACGACGAGGAGATGGATTTCCTGAATCGCGAGGAAGAGTTTTGCCTGCCTCAAAATTTCTTCGTCAAGGAAGAACCATAACTGATTATTTTTGTATAGAATTATATCTCGTTCAAACGTATTGTGTTTGCTCTAATGTTATACGATGCCGGTCATCCAGTCTTTTTCCGTGACCATACAATGTCAGGGTGGTTTTAGCTAATATGTATGAACTTGATTGAAAATCTTAATTAGCATTTGAGGGTTATACCTCAGCAGTGGATGTTGATGTTGCTTCACAGTTTTGAAAAGGTATATAAACGGAATTGTTATTGGCATTAAAAAAAATCTGATTTTGCACTCCAATTTTTTTGGAATTAGAAAGAAAAATACACTTCTAAGGAGTGTAGATTGAAATTTTTGGATTGCTAATAACGTACTCTTGGCTTATAGTGCATAAAATTCCTCCGTTTCTACTGTTCTATATAGAAACTTTTGGCGGCAATTCTGTCTTGCAATTCTTTGCGGTCAGCGTGTTCGTCCCCTCGGTCCACGGGCGAAATCTTTGCCGGCTTTGGCGAGAACGCATTTACTCGCTCTTGTTATTGATAGTGAGCATCGCCATCACAATAATTCAAGTTTGAACAAGCTTAAAAAATTCAAGTAGCGGGTAAATTAAATCAGACTTATTCAATCTCAAATAATGAAGTGACAATGCTCACCATCGTTAACAAAATATATATTATATTGGAAAAGTCAAGTTTATCTCAAACTTGCAAGACAAGCAAGGGGACTGTAAAAGTAAAAAGAAGATAAAAAGTCTATTGCTTAACATAAGAAGCTTATATTAAAGAACATGTAGCAAAACCATCAATCCAGAAACAAAAACAAGACCAGAAAAATTGATCAAATCCTAATCTTCTTTGGAACCTAGAAGGATCAATATCGTAAAAAAATTATGTCTACGTCCTTGAGTCAAATTCCCTCGCGAAAACTGAGTGAGAAATGCTAAGGGGTTGCGTTTTGCAGAAGTCTTTCTACTTGCTGTTTTCCGGGCTATTTCAGGTAACCCGATCAATGCTGCAAGATTTACTGTGTTTTATCCAAAGTAACAGTTAGTTAGTAGGGATTGATTATTACCGATTAAGCCCCAAAGAAAAAGATAAAAAGCACTTACCTTAGCAGTTGCAGATTCGGCGGCAGGCTTGGTTTCTTCACCTTTGAAGTTGTCATCACCTGCACAAAAGCACTTTCACATTAAGTCTCTTCCATCTGAATTGTGATTCAGAACAGAAACTTCTACCATGCCGGTGCCTGCACAGAGATACAGGCACCTTTGTATGTGTACCTACGCATGCTTTCAGTCACATACTACCCTAAAAGTTCATACAGTTTTTGATACCTGTATCCATTCACCAACAGCATGCCCGTTGTTGTTTCACATTCATACAAAGAGGAGCTGAAGATAAACAGAAGTCTTTCGAAGCCTTTCTAAATGTACAGTAAGTTGAAAAGGAAAGTTCCTTTATATTGTTTGGAATTAGGAAGGATTAATATTGTAAACGTGTGTTGCTTGGCAATTTTGATTAGGGTTTTTCTGAAAACGGTAAATGCATGTTAATCAGGCATCGAGGTATGCTGTACCTCCGTCTTCAGGCAAATCAGAGGTCCAGAGAGTGAGGTTGTCTCTCAACAATTGCATGATAAGGGTGCTGTCCTTGTATGACTCCTCACTCAAGGTGTCCAACTCTGCAATTGCCTCATCAAATGCTTGTTTAGCCAAATGGCAAGCCCTACAAGTATCCGATAACAACAAACATCTCAGGAGTTACTTCAACGAAAATAATCAGATAACAGATGTAAATTGATACCTCTCAGGAGAATTCATAATCTCATAGTAGAAGACAGAGAAGTTGAGGGCTAGACCAAGACGGATTGGGTGGGTTGATGGGAGATCTGTGTTTGCAGTTGCAGATGCAGCCTGAGAAAAGACGTGGGAATTGGAGAGCACATCAACTGATCGGTGGTGTAAAGAATAAAACATACATAATCACTGATTAACGTCCATTTGTGAAAAGTGGTTAGATTAAACATGCCTCGTATCCCTTGAGTGACTGATCAGCTGCCTCTTTTTTGTCCTGATCGGTCTTGAACTCAGAAAGGTACCGGTAATAGTCACCCTTCCTGTAACATGCACGTAACTATTGGTCACAAAAACATTATTAATTTCAAATGCAGTATGATGAATGGGACTCACATCTTGTAGTAGAAAACAGTGGCCTCTCCAGAGTTGGAAGAGGGAATCAGGTGCTTGTCTATGATTGACAGAATGTCATTGCAAATCTTGGAGAGTTCCTCCTCCACCTTCACCCGGTAAGCCTTGATCAGTTTCACATTGTGCTCATTTCCCTTAGACTCTTCCTTTTGCTCAATGGAAGACATGATGCGCCAAGAGGCCCGTCGAGCACCTATGACATTTTTGTATCCCACAGAAAGAAGATTCCTCTCCTCTACAGTCAGTTCAAGGTCAAGTTTCGCAACTTTCTTCATACACTCAACCATTTCTGCATCATCGAGTAAACATTACAATTCAGCGAGAAACTCATCTTGACATACATCTAGTGACTCATTTCAACATTACGCATAAAAGTGTATACATTTGATTCTCCCTGTATTCCGAAAAAAGAACGATCATGTTGTGCCTTGGCTGATTATCTTCACCAACATACAAACCCACAGTTGAATAGTTTAAAAATACAAGAAATAAAGACACCGAGAAATTTACGAGGTTCGCAAAAACCTGCCTACGTCCTCGGAGAGATATTGCTCTTCACTATGAGAAAAACAGTACAAGTTACACATGAGTTAAATCGACATAACCCAATCCCATATCCCTTGTACACCCACTCACAGAATTTTCCCAAGAGCCTCACTCTACCCCAAGAGTTCTTTCACAAGAGATCTTTCACTCTAGCTCTCTTGATTTCTCTCACCCGTGCCCATGGTAGAGCCAAATGCTCTCACCATCTCTTTGGATGCTTTTCTCTTCATCCGTTCCTTCTCCTTTGGCAAGGCATTTAAATAAAAAACAACCCCTTTTCTTCTCCTCCTTTCTTCCACCCGAAAGCCAAATAATTATGGCTTTGAAAAAGCCATAAAACAAGAGCAAATTAAGCCACAAAATAAGGAACAAAAAAGCCACAAAACAAGGAAACATAATCCTCATCATGATGTTCCCTCATCAATATTGTTTTGTTTCTTAGCCTAATTTGGCCACTATCCAACAGATCAAACCCTAAACCGAAACGACCAATTAACCATCACCGGGTAGATATCCTTCACCCATTTAAAACCAAATCAAACTAGCTAGCAACCCCACTCACACGGCAAAACACATATTCAATTTCGAACGCCAAAAACACGTGTCCGATTCATTTCCATTTTTCAATATTAATCCAAACAATAAGTTCCATAATATTTAACAAATCGATCAAATCTAACAAATAATAAACAATCATTCAGAATTTTATACAACAAATTCTCTAAATTCGATACAAATGCTGAAACATACACAATCTGATCAATGCCAGCTTTGACATATATATATATATAAGTATTTGTCTAAATAGCATAATCCATGAGATTTAATTCTCTCAAAGTTCAAACCAACACAATGATCAAATCTACAAACGTAACGGTCGAATAATAAGAACTTTGAAATCCTCCAATGCAACAAAAATGGAACAAAAACGAAGGCATTGCATCCGTTCCGTAATTCCTACAAAATTCTGTAAGATCCGATACAATGCTGCAACACTCACAATCCTACATGTACATATAATTAGAGTGAGGTGTGAGTGAGAGACCTTCGTAACGCTCGGCCTGCTCGGCGAGCTTGGCCATGTAAACCTGGGACTCTCTCTCCTTCTCGGGCGACGACATCGTTTCGTTTCAGAGAGAGAATGGTCGTTCGAAGATGATGATCAAAGCGAAGACGATGGTGAATTCAACTGACTGAAATAATAATAATTATAATAATAATAGGATTATGGGGGTGTTTGCTGTTAAACATCGAGCAACTTGCGGGGCGCCCCTGACCAGATCTGGACCGTCCGTTCGGAATGCTTGAAAGAGAGGAGGACGCTCGGAGTAGGAAGCGCGCAAGGAACTGAACGCCCTTGAATACTTGCCCTTCCCTCGGAATTAGCCGTAATTAGTTATTAAGCTCGTTATTTATAAAATTCGAAATTAAAAGATATTTCACTTATAAGTGAGTAATAACACACCATAATACTAATAACAATGTTGGTATTTGATTTTTTATTGCATGAAATATTTACACCAAGGGGGGTGCGGTCCGCAAGTACTAGCCCTTGGTGGCACCATATATGTGGAGAGTATTTATATTGTACACGTACTAGGCTTAAAAATTCATCATATGATTCGTGGCATGCTAGGCTTGCAAATTCATCATGCGATTTGTATTGTTTACGTACTAAGCTTGCAAATTTGCCACATGTAAGATAGCGCGTTGAGGTATCAATCCCAGTTCAAAGAAAGAGAGAATTTTATAACAGTACAAATTCCTCAAGTCAATAACAAATTGCTTCCGGTATTTCCCAACTCAGCACTTTTTATGATCACACGAAAGTGTGTCCAAACTCTTTGATTTTTGGACACAGCAAGGATTTGTTCTTGCAAATATTAAAATGAATAAACAAATAAGAAGAAGAAAATTGCACGAAGAAAAAAAAATGGATGAATGAATTGCTACAAACGCCTTAACACAAAAACATACGAGTTGCAGCTACTTCTGGGCGAAATATTCTAATCTACAGCTTCCACATGCTCACTCCAGTAATGACTCATGAGCGCCTTCGACGTTCTTCGGTTTCTGATCACAAATCACATTTTCTTGCCAGATCATAATCTGCTAACGAACACAAAAATGACAGTTAATTCGTGATTTACCCAAACCCCACATCGCTTCTCGTAAGTTGAGGCTCAGTGAAAAATATCCTGCAACCGTTCTAAACCTCCTACGTCCTAGGGCTGATAACTGAGAGCCACTAAATCAGGAGACTGGACAGCCTTGCGCAAGCCTAATTTGAATTTTCGAAAGACGAGAGAAGTTACCAGAGCAAAAGAGGAAAAACAATTGTACACGTCCGCAATGATAGCTTCTGAGGTAAAATGATCATTTTTTTACGAACGGCTTTTGGCAAACAAGTAGTCGTTGGTCACTTCCATTCTGAAGGTCAATCACCCTAGCTTCCCAACGTATTTGTGTAGCAAACACGCGCGCCATCTCTATAGCTCCCACTTTATCACAGAGAACAACCCATCCCTGCCAAATGGTCATAAATTCATGTCCAAAATGATCAATTTCACACATAACACGGAAATATTGAAGGTTAACAATATAAGCAAAAGAGGAAAATAAAAATACCTCAGGTCGCAGAATCCGGTCCATCTCCAAGAATAAGTCCATCATGCTGCACCTCTCTGAAGACAGATGTGAGAGCAGCCCATTTGCATGCAACAAATCATATGTTCGAGGATATGTAGGGAATGGTTCACACCTGTACCGATAGATAGATCACAACGACAACTCTACTCAAGAAATTTATATTGCAGGCACAATTTTATAGAAAGGGGAAGAGCATAGGATATAAAGAGCACAAATGAGTCCTAGTTTTTTTACGTTCAAAGTTTGTCAGCCTTAATTAGAGTTAACCATTCTCAAATTTCTTTTTCCTCATAAAAACAGTGCATTTACACCACACAGAAAAATCTTCTAGTATCAAGTTAGTCAAGAGTTTCAGAAGAGACTGAAACCGACTTACCAGTCATGCAAAACACCAGCAAAACCTTGATCTAGAATGAGAGGAAGTGTGTCGGGAGCATTGACAGGCACGACATTCATCACCCACACTGATTTTCTTTCCTCCAGAAAAGCAGCATTTAAACCCCCATAGTGAGCACTCATGTCCATCACATTGCGTAGCATGTTGAATGGAGGTAATGGGTCTTCATCGCCTGGTCTCTTCGGATGGTCGGAAAATATCAATGGTGTAAGTAAAGACCAATAGTTCTTCAGAGCTGATCTCCAGACCTGTAAGTCTTCAAAGAAATCTTCAGGTTGAACTCCTGCAAGGGTAAAACGGTATCAATACGCTGGCAGAGCAAATGAAGCTCAGAACTGAATGATAATGGAACAATACTTTCCATGAACTTCAATCTCAGCTGAGCTCAATCGATGAGGACTAGAGGACCTATTTCGGATTGGAGCCCAGCGTTTGCTGGTGGTCCCACTTATACATGATACGAGAGGCTTATAATATGATCGAACGTCATGCCCTTCATTACAAACTGGTAGAGCACCCTGCTTGCTACAATAAAGCACAGAAAGAAAAGCATTACTAATGTTCTTTTCAGTGGAAGACAAATGAGCAGAGCTCTTGGAATACACTAGCTCAATAGTGCAATTCAATGCCAAAGTTTTAAACAGTACTGAACTTTCAAAGGTCAAACTAACAATTATCCACAAGAGATCCTCACCGAGATGTATAGCAATCAGAATCCAGAGTTTTCTGCCAGATATAAGTTTCATATTGCTGAGCTTTTAGAGTCCAACAGACTTTCGGGGTCAATTCCTCCATTGTTGTGACCATGCTATTCTTCATGCTCAACGAATTTCCATATGGTTGGCTTGTCGATGACGTTAAAACAAAGTAGCCTCCGGGCTTGAGTACCCGGTCAACTTCTAAAAGCAACATCCAATCTGATTCAAGAATTAATTAAGGATCCATGAGAGGAATGGCATTCGGAAAAAGCAAAGGGCAACTCCAAAGGAGAAATATGCGCAATGAAAATTCCAGTTACCTTTTTTGTCCCAAACAATACCGCATTGAGCACAATGAACCATTTCAAACGACAATGCTGGATATGGAAGCTGTCTTGTAATGAAGTTGCCAATCATTGCTGGAAGACCTCTCTCAAGGGTCAACTGAACTTGACTGCCAGTTGCCTCATATGCCGCAATACAAATAGCCATTACATTCAGTGATACTAAATGAGCTCCAAAACTACCAAAACCGCAACCAATATCCAGTACAGTTTGCACCTGTAGTTTAACATAGATATAATTAAAATAAATCTTGCAAAACTACCAAAACCGCAACCAATATCCAGTACAGTTTGCACCTGTAGTTTAACGTAGATATAATTAAAATAAATCTTGCACAAGTCAGACTTTACATGTGTCACAAACAAGAAGCAAAAGTAGCATGGTTTGTTTTGCTTCAGGCACAACCTTAAATTTTGGGCTATGAGACAACAGCAGGGATATGTGTTAACAATTCTAGCCTCTTTGAAATCTAAGAGTCACACTGCCCAGGAGAAGTAAAAATTGATAATTACAGACTGTAATCCACAAAGAAGACTTACACCGGCTTGAAGAAAGTCAGAGTCACTTTTCAAACCTAACATCTTCGCAATTTGAAGAGAATAATCCTTGACACCATCAAAAATCAGACCATCCTCAGAGTGAAAGGCAATTTGATTTTCTTCTAGCAGCATCAACCTGAATATTTTGTCAAGAAGTTAAAAAATAATTATGTACAGAAATAAATATTCACTCGCAACAAAAAATATGTAAACAGCATAAAAACTAATTCAATTTGTAAAGAGTTGAGAAATGTAAATGTTTTAATTCACTGTTGAGACATCACTATTTAAAAGCGGCCAAATATATAGCTTTAACTGCAAAGCACCTTTTGGTCATGCTTCCAGATGAAAGAAATTGGTCTTTGGTTATCTTCACGTTTGCACTCCATATCACATCCCTACCAGCTGGCCACCTCAAGGGGATCTTATAATCCTTAGGAGGGCGAACCAGACACCGTTCTCTGTTTCTTGATACTTCACAATGCCGATCAAACTCCTCCCCATCTTTAAACCCAGCTAAAACGTTTGCTGAAACATTGTAACAAGGCACATGATTTTCTCTTTCTTTGCCACAAAGGCCAAGCTCTCTTTGTCGACTAGCCCCCAGTGAGAGAGACCGCAGCTCCAGATAATCAACCGCCGCTTGCTCCTTTAGCCTCCTATAGTTTGTATATATGTTGGGTACCGAAGTGGGAGTTAAAGAGTCAAATGTATTTGAAGAAGATGATCCCAGCACTGCAATTAGTGCGAGTACAATAACACCACACAAGAGTAACCAATTGAGTGGCGGTCTAGGGCCTAAAATGAGGGAGAGTTTACTGAACCAGGAGCTTCTCATGTCCAAATCGTGAAACCCTGACTTTAGAATTCCAAAATAACCCCCACTAAATTACGAAGCACTTCAGCTTAAACCTCCAAGAACAGCAAAAATCATAACCTACCATAACATACAAGCTTGTATATATATTGCCGTGAATCCGAACAATTCCTACAAGCATTGAAACAATAAATTCCACTTCTTCCACAACAACATATGCAATTCTTCGCTTTCTGATCGTGCCATCAGACTCATAAATCAGTCTGTAAATCCATCGCGATCCTTACTTAGACACAAAGTTAAGATCACAACCCAACACAATTCAGTACACAAATATGAACCAGAAAATTCTAAACCTCCCCACGGCGAATTTAACGCCAAATTCGTAAAGAAACGGACAATGACAAGTGTTGAGCTAAAGATCCAACCTGCAACAAAATCCAAAGATCCACAAAATCAAATTCCTAACAATAAATGTCCCAAAAACATAAATTCCCATTTGGGTGCTGAGAAAATTACAAGTAAATCCCACAACAGAATCCACTGAAAAGATTCCAAATTCACTTCTCAATTTTCCACCCTTTTCCCAGCAACCAAACAGAGCATTAGTCAAAAATAAATGCCATGACTTTCCATTTTTACAGATCACCGACCAATCCCAGATCCCGAAATGGAAAATCCAAAAACTTTCAACTCAGATCCAATCAAAAGCAAAATCAAACCAATCATCCAACATAGAACAAAAAGGAATGAAATCCTAAAAAAGATTTCGAATTTAATAACGAAAACAGAAACCCATTTCCCAAAACTGATAATTATTAGGGTTTTGGGGAAATGCTTACCGGTTTTGGGTTCGTGGAAGGGTGGAGATTCAAAGCCTCAAAACAGAGAAAGAGTCTAGCTTTTTAAATGTGAGTCCAAATTTATAGGAATTCTAGTTTTTTTTTTTTTTTAATTATTATTATTATTTTGTGTTCGTGTTGGAGTTTAATTAATAACTCGACCCTTAATCAGATCCAGAGGCTCGCTGATTTAGACAGAAAACAATCATTCAATTAATTAATTTTATAACATAATTGAATTAATACGAAATCATTGTTATTTATTGTGTCTTGCACTTTTTATTTGCTTTTTTTAAATTAAACTTTGGTTGTTGGTTGTTTTTATTCCTACGCCATGACGTAAGCAAACGCTACAACTAAGCGTCGAGATACAAAAAGAATATAATTGACGGTTGCGATTCAACCGTCACGGTAACTGGATTAATTAGTTTTAATCACTATTTTCTATTGCTAATCATACTCCATTTGACTAATTACTATCCCAGAAGAAGATAATCCTCTACAATAATTCCAATTTGCATTTACTATTTATTTCAAACACGTCGTTGTCAAAATGTTTCCTGACTATCCTTTTTTTCTTTTTCTTCCCTTTCCTTTTCATTCCCGGTGGAGGGAAAAGAAAATTACACGTCACATCTATTTGGTGCAGTGCAAAAATGGAAAACGGTGGGGTTTTGGAACCAACCGACCCCATGTGGCCAAACCAAAAGAATCTCATCCCTCGACCATATGGGATTGATTGTGGTTGTGTTAAGCGTTTCGGTTATGTTTGATAGAAAAATTTATTGTGCTAATGAATTTAAGAAGCCTTTATTGTAAAATATCACCTACTAAATCATAATAAGTGACCCAATGATAAAGACACAGACTACGACTCTTCAATAAATAAAAAATTATGAGATGTCAGGTTCAATGTTTCCAGTTGATGAGTCTACTTAACTCTAGTTACGGGTAGGGTGAAATTTCTTATAGTTTTTCCGAACTCCGAAGGAGTAGAAAATCGTAACTTGCCAACTGTTGTTCCCCTTCTAGAAAAAGTAAATATACTTTAGGACTTCGTTTGGAAATTTATTTGGGCCATATTTGAGATTGTATCTAGAAAAAGTAAAAATACTTCGAGTACTAAAAGCGTATTTTATTATGGTTGGTAGAAAAATGTAACAATGTTCAACCGCTTATGGGTCAATGAAACATTTTTTTTCAAAGAATCACTAGGAAAAGCACATGAGGTTTATATAAAATTTCAACATGTTGTTAATAAAAAGTATTTTGGCACCACCGGGTTTATAATTCTTTTTTAAAAAGGGACATGTTGGTGTCCATCTTTACGAAAAAATCATACTCAAGACGTGTCGCATAAGATATGTATGTAATTTATCTCAATCACTGGTCATCCCGTGAGCTTAACCGGGTTTTTTTCCAAAACTAAAATAAAATAAGGAATTGCGTAGGTGTTAGCTGGTAACCAACTTTATTGGTTACCATCATTTTACTTAATAAAATAAAGATATGAGTTGGAGCTGCTTTTGCAAATTTGGAGAAATCCAGATCCTCGTCAGATACTCTTTGTGAAGATATTTGTGATATATGAATTGTATTTGTTCATCATACAACACGTAAATAATTTTAAATATTTTTATTTAAAATAAAATACAAACAGTGCTTGACAAAAACTAACTACATAATATACAATGAATGGACACAATTTACAAATATTCAAAATCCTCATCAAGAGAATCCGAAGAGGATCCTATTGGAATTTGGAGCCTTTCTAGTTAAGAAGTAGGTGGATTGTCTACCCTCTTATTTCCATACTCTCCCCATGCCCTCTTGTGATGTGTGATCACAGTTAAGCCACGTCAACATTTTATATTAATTTTTTATAGAAATAATAAAACAAAAAGTAATATGAATATAAAATGTTAACGTGGCTTAACAGTGACAACACAAACAGAAAGACATGGAAAGAGTATGAAAATTAAAAGGCAGACAATCCACCCCAGTTAAGAAATATATTATATTTTTTTGGCAAATCTGCAGATCCAGAGTGGTGCAGGTGGAATATTAGCTGTGCCAATCGTAGTGGGTTAAGCCCACGGTTTTTGGTTTTTTATATTTTAAGCCCAAAGTTTTGCACCAAGAGCAGTTCCGCCGTGTCTAAAACTTTTTAAGGTTATTCACTATTTAATTCATCTAGTAAACAATAACTACTTTTAATGAACAATAATTATTTTTTACATCTCCATCCCTACACGAATAATTCTGAATAATATTTTTTCCTCACTCAATTTATCAGACATCCCTATCACCCTTTTCTTTTTCTCCTCATGTGACCGGTTCTTCCTCTCTCTCTCTCTCTCTTCTTTCTATCTCTCTTCCCCTTTTCCCCCCATTTGATCTTTTTCCCTCATTCCACCATCATCATCTCTCCTCTTCTCTGCTTTCATTCCCTCCCTCCTCGGTTTCTCCTTCTTCCCCAATCTTCGTCTTCCCCTTCCACTTCCCTTCTCTCTGCGTCTCTCCGGCGAAGATATCATGCATAGCGGCAACTGCTCGCCGGGATTAGAATTTCTCCCCAATTTCACGCGACCCGTTCTAAGTCCCAGCCATGAATCCCGAATAATGAGTTTAATCCAACGATTTTTTTTTTTTTTTTTTTTTTTTTTAATTTCTTGTTTGATTTATTTGCTACCGATCGAATTTGGACAGAGCAATAACCCTAACGATTTGATGTGATCTCGATTCTTTGAGAGCCTCAACCAGGCAGAGCGCAGCCTTTGACTTCCTGCTGCATGGTTGTCCACAAATCACAACCAATGCCATTTGCAGAAGAATATACCTACGCCTAAGTACACAAAAGAAATCCCAACTTCTCGAAATTCAGAAGCAACTCTCCACTTTCCAGACTGAAAACCTTAATTAACGATTAGACAAGAACTCTATACGGAAATTAATACGAAAACAACAATTAAAATCCCTACAAACTGAAGAATCGACAAAATTAACTCAAATAAAACGAGATTAAGAAGCGATTAATTAACAAAGCATTCATGCATAAGCACAACAATGGAAGAAAGCGAGAAATACGGGGCTTGAAAAGTACCTGTTCGACGAGAAGAAGACGACAATTTCAGATGGAACTGGAAGGAGTTGAACGACTCACATAGTTCGGTTTGAAATTGGAGACAGTGTGAAGTCGCACTACAACGCCAGAGGAAGAAGGGATTCGGGAAAAGGCCAAACGACGTCGCTCCGATGTATTTAACATTTCAAACAAAATTACTCACTTTTTGGGTCAATTCAAACAAATTATTCGGTTGTGCCGTATTTTCACAGCAACTTTAACAAAAAATTCGTTGTACTGTTCATCTTAAAGAAAAATTATATTTTTATATTAAAAAGTATAATATTTACTTTATCATTTATTTTGTCATTTTCGTTAAAATTCAAAGTTTTCAAATCTTTCTCATTATTTTTCTTTATTTTCACCAACACAGACCCCACCCCACCCGGACCGGTGCGAATGTGATTCGGCGTCGGTTTATTTTTTGAATTTTGATTCGGTACAGCCGCAAGTCTCCGTTTACTCGCACACAATGTTTGCGTGGGACGGTGAGAGAAGTAATTGTAACAGTTCATTTCGTCTCACGTATCTCGTGGAAAGACGTTATAAAAGCGAAGAAATTCCGTCGTCTTCTTTCAAAATCCTACCGCTATATAAACCCTAGACGCGCAGTTTCCACCAGCCTTCCGCCACTCACAATCTAATTCCCCACCTCTCTTTCTGTCTCTGATTTTCGGCTCCGACTGGTACGAAATCCCGGTAAGTTTTTCATCCACCTTTGGCTTTTCAACTTTTTTTTAAATTCAATTCTCGCACTCTCTTTCCTTGTCAATCTAGGAGCTTTGATTATGTCATGCGATAACATTTCACAGTACCATATTTTAAATTACTTTATTATACGGATAGGATATTCCAATTTGAGTCATCTAGCATAAATATTTGGTTTGATTGGTTATTTTGGTCTCGTTCGACTTCACGTTTTTTGAATTTGGTGTGAGAAAACTGACAGAAGGTGTGGAAACTCAATCCAAGGAGAGATTTTGTGTCTCAAGTAAGGTCACCCCACATAAGAGGAGTGAAACCAGCGTATTTTGATCTCATCCGACTCCTGGTCCAATTTTAGTTCTTCTAAAGAAGATTTTCTATCCTGTATAGGACCTTGTGTGGAGTGAAACCAGTGTATTTTGATCTCATCCGACTCCTGGTCCAATTTTAGTTCTTCTAAAGAAGATTTTCTATCCTGTATAGGACCCTAAATATAAGAAAGTGAGATCGGAGGGCGGGTGGTACCACATACAGGGGCTTAGATTTTGTGCGTGGTTGGACGGCCATGTGATCTAGAATAGGAATCAAATTGTTTTACGTCTAATTCAAATTATGCGACTATTAAATAGGAATCTAGATCTACTAAGTACCATGGGATTCGATCATTAAGTAGATCTAGAATAGGAATCGAATTGTTTTACGTCTAATTCAAACCCAAAATCTATAAATAGGGTAATTAAATCCAGAAAAAAAAAAGGGATACTCGCGCTGGAATTCATTAGGTATTCCTATTTTGATTGCTTTTGCTTCTCTATATATACATGCATATGTGTATGTATAGGTTTCACAAAAACAAAGGTTTATCCCACAACTCAGAGAGCTCAAAACTCAAACCGTGACAGAAAATATCAACTGCGTCATTGTCCTTGTCTTCCTCCATGGCATCCTCAGCTTCCTCGCAGTCATCTTCAGCTTCCTCGCAGTCCGCTGACAAGTACGAGGGGTTTGATCTGTTGAAGTGTTCGACCGTCCAAGAGGGGAAGAAGGAAGCGGAGGTCAGGTTACCGTTAGGGTATCGATTTAATCCCACCGAAGATGAGATCGTTGTGTACTTTCTGTTTAACAAGATTATGGACCGCGCAATGCCTACCTACGGTCTTATAAAAGAGGTTGATGTGTACGAGTATGATCCCCATCAGCTGCCGAATGGTGAGTTTCCGATTTGATTGTTATTTTGTACTACTATTGAGTTCGGTCCCTGTTTTACGTTCAAAACTAATTGCTTATCGTTCTGTGACTTGCAGGTGACTTCAAACACAATGCTGGTTGCAATGCGGCCTATTACTTCGCCAACAGAGAACCCTTTGACGCTAGTGAAGGGAAGATAATTAAGACGGCTGCAAACGGTGGTTACTGGAAGGTGATCGATGACGAATATGAGGTTTTGTTCAAGGATAGTGAAGTAATCGTAGGGTTTGAAGCCGTCATGAACTTCTACGAGGGGAAGGCGCCAAACGGGACCAAAACTCCCTTTGTCATGAACGAATACAGGCTCAATCCTCGTGTAGTACCTGCTCATGTGCTGAATGACAGCATTAGGAATAAGGTACGGACTGTAAACTACGTATAAAAGTTTTTATGATATGCTTTTGTTTTAGGTTGTGAATTTTGTCCAAATTGTTTGGTAAGTGACATTTTTTGTTCCCTTTGTTTCAGATTGAGAGGTACGTGGTATGCCGAATTATAAACGAGGAGGTTTCGAATCAGCCCGTTATCGACTATAGAAAGGAATCTCTCGAGCTTCTTTTGAAATATGCATCTGCCGGCACTGTTAAAGACGTAGAACCAAAATGATATGGCAGAAACAGCTCCTTCATTGAAATAGCAAATGCAGCTCCTTTGTTTTGATGTTTTTTTCTTCGTTTTTTTTCTTCTAGTGTTATACAGATATAGCAGAACAATATGCATACATTATTTTTGGCCTAATATTTGACTTGACGCAAGAGAAAAGTTTCATCGAGAAGTTTTTTAGTGTCGCAACTCACATGATATTACAAATCAACCGGTCGAGAGAGTTCAGAATTCTAGCTAAAATGAATTTGTATAATTGCAAGAATAGACAAACAACAGGTTTTGTGACCGATCTGCACTCATCATCATGTTATAACACGTCGAAAGAGTTTACAATTCTGATTTAAAGTATTCAACCAAAACAACATCGAGAGTTCAATGTAGCATGAATCCGTATATAATTGAAAGTATTCAAAATTAACAAAATATTGTGACCAAATCAACAAACTACGCACGATCTAAAATACTCGGCGAGAACATTCTAATTTAGATTATGACCTGTAAACCGCAAACCCTAAACCCTCTTCCATTTCTCGCTTCCGCATCTGAAGCATCGAGATTTCATCTTGGATTTCTAACCTCAAGCCCTATCAAGCAAGGGATTCTTCGTCGGATTCGTTCAAGCCCACTGAAATGCAAATAGGCAAATTCCTGGATCACCCGGCAAGAATGTGGAGAAGAACAAAAGCTGACTCTCTGCCATTATCAATGAAAAAAGGTTGCGTAAATAACAAGACCCAGTAATAGCACACAATATACCATATAAGTACAGGATCAACCTGCAAAGTATGTATTTGCAGCATAAGACTCAACTTTTCAAGATAAGCAGTAGCATAATTTGATATCGAACAGTACCTGCAAAGTGTGAAATTGATATGAATTATGAACGCTCAGAATCCCTTTGCAGCGGTATACATCCATGTCATGTTTCTTCTCCCAAAGAATCTCCTCAATCCACAAACGGTATCGAACAGTACCATCAGATATTAATGACTGATACATATGATTACTGTTGATTTTCGAAAAACTGCAGCAACGAGAAATAAGCATCCACCATCTTTGACACCACAGTTTTAGCCGCAGAAATTGTAAATAATTCATTACTGTTGCTTTTCTCTACCTACTATATAACCTTAGTTTATAAACAATTGATGTTAGTTGCCAGAACTTCATTGTCCAATCAATTTTCACAGATGAATAAAATAATCAAACTAACAACAATGTAATGATGAATGCTAACCTTTCTGAAAAGTTGTTAACACAGCACTAAATAGTAAACAGTATTGATTTCAAACAACTCATATCATAACTATTTCACAAGAATATCTTTTCAAGATCAACCTACCGTGGCTTGGAAATGCATAAAGTTCGGACACCACTATCATGAAGATCACTTGTAGAAAGAGCGCGACTTTCTTCCAATAATGATGCTAACTGGGTAGCATGCTGAGAAAGAAAAGGTTTTAAATTGTTTTTTTTGAGTAAAATTTGAATATTATTAGAAGACCGGTATGAACTACAAATATAAGCAAACAAAAAAATGAAGATGCGCATGACTCACCGTGGCATCATAGGCCCGACAGTCCAAAAAAATGAAGATGCGAGTGAGTTAATACTATGTAGTTCCTCCAGAAAATCCGCAGAACCCTCTGGAGAAACCAAATCAACCTTGTTAATAATATTAACATCCTACAACAAAAAGCCAAACTCGTAAGATATGAAGAGCAAGCACAATACAATCCAGCATAATAATACAAAGTTGAAACCCGAGAGAGAGAGAGAGAGAGAGAGAGAGAGAGAGAGAGAGAGAGAGCACTAGAATAGAACAGATATGAGTAAAACTACCAGTAACAAAAAACCAAGTCTGATAAAGCTATCCTATTATACAATCGTCTTCATTTTGCATCCAAAATAAGTCATAAGGAGACCATACTGCAAACGCAATCTGAAGATATGCTTCAGGAAATGAAGACGAGATTTGATGCTCACTGAGCTTAAAACGGAGGTTCTTGGCATCCACGACATGTTACAGAAATCGATGAATAAACCTTTGCTACCAACATAGTAAATATAAATCACATAGCTTCTCTGGAAAAAGAACTTAACAAGTTCAGCTAGTGTTTAAAACACAGAAAACAGTGGAACCGACAGAACCTAACTAACATACCATATGCATCTACACTTAGTGCAGCTAAGTAAGCATTTAGCAAGACAAGTTCCAAACTTCAAATGGTACTCCAATACATAATATTATAACTCAAAATCCCATAACAAAATTGCTAGAACTTTAATACAACACTGGCATGTAACGCATCCGATATTAAAACTAACACAAAACTCAGCAACAAACTAGATAAACGAATCAGAACTCACCGTGATAATTGAATCAAGCATGACAGATGATACTAGATTATCATCCAACCACAGAACCGAAGCAAGTAGAACGGGGTTCGCTAACCCAGTAGTCTCCAGCAATATACGATCAAGTCTACAACCAAAGAAAACCAAAAACCCACGTCTCAAATTTCATCATAATCACAATCAAAAATAACAAATTTCAATGAAACATACAAATTTCAATATAGTTTTACAAAAACTTTCTTTTGGGAACAAGTTGCTCCAATGCCTGCACCAAACTGTGCTTAACAGTGCAACAAATACCCCCTTTTTCTAACTCCACCCACTCTTCGACAAGCGCACCGCCATCTCCTTCGTTAATCATCGCTCTCTCCACGCCAATTTCCTCACCGAACTCGTTTAGTATCACAGCAATTTTCTTCCCGCGTTGGGAATTCAATATATGATTAACCAGCTGATTAACCCAATTCAAAAACCAACAAAAACACACTCAAAGCTCTAATATTTTCCCGAAAAATGGAAAAATATAGCAAAAAAAGAAGTGAGCTTACGGTGGATTTTCCGGGGCCGAGGTAGCCGGTGATGACGGTGACGCCGACCAACACGTCGTCGTCTTTGTGACTAGATGAATTGGGTTGCTGCTGAGAGTAGGGTCCCAGCGGTTGGTCGATTTCAATGGCGAGAGGTGGAGCTTCTTCATCGTCTTCCATTTACTTTCCAATCCCGGGAAATTCACAGGTTTAGGATCCACCTCAGTTTGAACTTGAATTATGCTGACCCACTGGGCCCATCGGTCATGGTCATAGTTTGGGCCTTCATGAGTAGACGTTCTCCATTTTCATCTTCTACGGGTTTTCTTGTTGGGCTTCAGCCCACCTCTTAACCAAAATTAAAAAAATAAAACATGAAAAATAGGTACAAATGAAGCTCTCAAATTAAAAAAATTATAAACAAAAAGTCACTGAAACGACAGTCTAGTAATATTCTTATATAAATGTGAGGTCAAGTTCGACTTACCGTGATAAGTTCAATAATACATGGCGTATAATGCAGTTTAGCCTAAATATTCTCCAATATCATTTTTTTAATCATTAACCCACGTATCAAATATTAATTTGAACAAATACTATACTTGACCTCAACCAAAAAGTCGAGAAAGGTATTAATGATATGCCAGTATT
This sequence comes from Pyrus communis, assembly GCF_963583255.1. NCBI lineage: Eukaryota > Viridiplantae > Streptophyta > Magnoliopsida > Rosales > Rosaceae > Pyrus > Pyrus communis. The sequence continues at coordinate 26,211,578 of NC_084808.1, read as the reverse complement.
TTGTTTTATTTTAGAAATAAGCATACATTTCTACAGTATCACCATATGTTGAATGTAATTATAAGATTAAAGATTTTTTTTTTTTTTTTTTTTTGAGAAATTCTTCTTCAAGTTGATTTCATTGAACCAATCTCCCTAGGTGTATGGGCTAATTGGTTTAATGAGTAAAACCAAATAAACTCACACACAATGCAATATTATACTTTAAACTAATCTAAATAGGGATGAGATATTTGAAACCGAATGAGAGTCCACGTATGCGAAAATAATGTAGCATTAGATTTACATTATGGTCCCTGTTTGGTTCAGATAATTACTTGATGGGTGGAGTTGCTCCGCCGGACTATGAGGATGAGGAGGACAATGCTTGTTCGGAAATCAAATGGAGAGACTGGAGATGGTGAGGTCTTTGCATTGGTTCAGCAGTTGGGGTGGCGAACAAGAACATTATAGTCTATAGATTTGCATAAACTTAAAGCCAAACTAAACTACTATTTTTGTTCACGAAATTAAAGGAAAACTAATAAAAATAGCTTGAAAATTTTGAGTTTTAACGATAAGGACAAAATAAATGATAAAGTAAATAGTATCAGGATTGACTTTTTAGTGTAAACATATGGTTTTTCGTTCAAGTAAACAGTACCGAGAGCTTTTCGTTAAAATTCCCTTAAATTAATTTACTTGCTCGTGTGGTTAAAACAGATTGCATTGTTTCAAAGTTCGAATCACTTTTGGATGCATGAATTCATCATTCTGAATTAACTTTAGACTCGTTTTGAAATGCTTTTAAAATTACTGAAAATACTTTGAGAGAAAATATTTTTTTGTTCTAAAAACGTTTGAAGTGCTTCTTATAATTAGTGCTTTAAGTATTTTTTCATAATTTACTTGTATTTTTACTAATGATTGGTTTCAAAAATATTTTCACTAAAAACGTCATTTTAAAAGCACTTTCAAAAGAACTCATTAATTCCTAATTAAGGAACACACTTGACCAACCAATTTCCTAATTAAGGAACAAATTACATGATAGTTTCTAATCAAATTATTCAATACTTGTTTAATTGTATACAAACAACTATCTTCCTTAGATTATAGTCCATAATTTATGGAAGAGTATTGTTTTAATTTATATATATATATATATACAAACGATACTGAGGGAGCAGGAATTCGAACAAACTTAAAAGCACATTCCAATTGTTTACATATATTTCTCACCTATTTTATATCCAAATGATGTGAGATATGGTTTGTCATTGGTTGGCGACGATTAAACCCATTTTAGACCGAAATACCAAAGGTATCCAATATGCGGAGTTAAATATGCATGTCATAGCTGGCTAATAAAGATTAATCAAAAGCAGCCACAATACTACAACAACAAAAAACAATCGAGCGTTATTTTATTAAGTAAGGTCAGCTATATAAATCTTAGAATTTTATTGTACTCGATTTTGCGCAAAGTTTTCCGTTACTTCCAAGTATTTCATATCTTTTATTATAGTCTCTTTTAAAGTTTTATTAGGTTTTCTTCTATCCCGTTTGTCTTGAGCCTCCGTCTCATAGTCGCATCTTTTAACTAAATCATTTTAACCGATTTTCTCTCATCTTATTTTCAACTACGGTCACTTCTACTTTACCTCGGATGTCTTCATTCTTAATTTTATCATTTTTCGTGTGTCCACATATTCAACGAAGCTTTATCATTTCTACTATTCTTATTTTTTGCACGCATTACTTTTTAACCGACTAACATTTCGTGCCATAAATCAACGATGACCTTATTGTTGTCCAACAAAAACAGTCACAACATTAAACATTATAAATCAATGCCACCATATGTCGGTGTGGCCGCATATCGGTTAGGTAAAGGCCATAAAAGGGTATAACAAGTTTACAACATTTCCATGGGCACACATCCTTTAACCGTAAAGAAATTGCATCTTGCCGTGAATAAAACAGATTAGTCAGTTTATCGTATGTCACGCAAAGAATATTCCAATTTTGTTTGCTTGTTCAGTTAAAAACTAAAAAAAAGGACTTACCATCACTTAGGCCTGGCAATTTCTGACACGACCCGATAACCCGACACGACACGACACGAAATTAACAGGTGTTTGGGTCGACACGATAACGAATCGGGTCTTATTGGGTAACCCGATAAGCACCTGTTAAGATAACGGGTTGGGTCGGGTATACACGTGGGTAAACACGATACACGATAAGCAGAATATTATTTTTATAATTTTATAACCCTAAAAAAATACTGTAATAATTATATACATTAATTTTACAATTTTATACCCCTAAAAATTATAATAAATATATATATATATATATATTAAATTAACTATAAAATTTATAATAATTATAATTATTATATATACTATAATAATTATACCCCCAAAATATTAAGTCTATCTATACTAATTATATATATATATATATATATTAAATTTTATAAAAACTATAATGCATATTAATTAATAATTTAATATGCATGAATCATGATCATGCATTTGCCAACTTGCCGCCATTTTTGAAGAAAAAAAATGGAGGGAAAATGAAAATGTTAAGAAAAGTTGAAAATAAAACAAAAAAGTGAGGGAATTAGGGAAAGATGTTGGAGGGAAAAGTGAAAATGATAAGAAAAAGTTGAAAAGGAAACAAAAAAAAGAGGGAAAAATGAAAATTAATAGAAGTGGTGAGAAAATTTTTTTTTTTTTTAAGTTATTAACTTTTTATCACACACATGACTGTCATGACATATCTCACTATTTTTATAATGACACACGTGACACGTGATGTATGTACTATTCCGTGTACCAGTCAATTATAATTTATACGTACAAAATAAATAGATTTAAATCTATTTAATATATATATATATACACACACACACACACACGGAACTTGATTGATGGCATACGAATTCTCCAAAACTAATTTCAACGATCCCAACCGTCAAACTTGTTTGTATATACTTTGAGATCACATCAACAAAAAATCATAAAAAATAAACATTCAGAGATCAAGTAACGGGACAAAGCTTTTCAACGGTTATAAACGAAAAATCACGATTTAACGGTTATTTTAACTCTGATTTTGATGATTTTTTATAACTACACTCCTTGACCCTATATGAATACAATGAATGAATTCGATCTTCAATTTAAAATATTTACACAAGTGGATACCACAAAATCTTTTGTTATACTTAATGAAAGTATAAATAAACTCTAAGTGTTAGTCAATCTATCGTTTTACGAATTCTCCAAAACTAATTTCAACGATCCAAACCGTCAAAATTGTTTGTATATGCTTGGAGATCACATCAGCAAAAAATCACAAAAAAAAAACATTCAGAGATCAAGTAACAAGACAAAGCTTTTCAACGGTTATAAACGAAAAATCACGATTTAACAGTTATTTTAACTCCGATTTTGATGATTTTTTATAACTACACTCCTTGACCCCATATGAATACACTGAATGAATTCGATCTTCAATTTAAAATATTTACACAAGTGGATACCACAAAATCTTATGTTATACTTAATAAAAGTATAAATAAACTCTAAGTGTTAGTCAATCTATCGTTTTACGAATTCTCCAAAACTAATTTCAACGATCCAAACTGTCAAAATTGTTTGTATATGCTTGGAGATCACATCAGCAAAAAATCACAAAAAAAAAAACATTCAAAGATCAAGTAACGGGACAAAGCTTTTCAACGGTTATAAACGAAAAATCACGATTTAACGGTTATTTTAACTCTGATTTTGATGATTTTTTATAACTACACTCATTGACCCTATATGAATACAATGAATGAATTCGATCTTCAATTTAAAATATTTACACAAGTGGATACCACAAAATCTTATGTTATACTTAATGAAAGTATAAATAAACTCTAAGTGTTAGTCAATCTATCGTTTTACGAATTCTCCAAAACTAATTTCAACGATCCAAACCGTCAAAATTGTTTGTATATGCTTGGAGATCACATCAGCAAAAAATCACAAAAAAAAAACATTCAGAGATCAAGTAATGGGACAAAGCTTTTCAACGGTTATAAACGAAAAATCTCGATTTAACGGTTATTTTAACTCCGATTTTGATGATTTTTTATAACTATACTCCTTGACCCTATATGAATACAATGAATGAATTCGATCTTCAATTTAAAATATTTACACAAGTGGATACCACAAAATCTTATGTTATACTTAATAAAAGTATAAATAAACTCTAAGTGTTAGTCAATCTATCGTTTTACGAATTCTCCAAAACTAATTTCAACGATCCAAACCGTCAAAATTGTTTGTATATGCTTGGAGATCACATCAGCAAAAAATCACAAAAAAAAAACATTCAGAGATCAAGTAACGGGACAAAGCTTTTCAACGGTTATAAACGAAAAATCACGATTTAACGGTTATTTTAACTCTGATTTTGATGATTTTTTATAACTACACTCCTTGACCCTATATGAATACAATGAATGAATTCGATCTTCAATTTAAAATATTTACACAAGTGGATACCACAAAATCTTATGTTATACTTAATAAAAGTATAAATAAACTCTAAGTGTTAGTCAATCTATCGTTTTACGAATTCTCCAAAACTAATTTCAACGATCCAAACCGTCAAAATTGTTTGTATATGCTTGGAGATCACATCAGCAAAAAATCACAAAAAAAAAACATTCAGAGATCAAGTAACGGGACAAAGCTTTTCAACGGTTATAAACGAAAAATCACGATTTAACAGTTATTTTAACTCCGATTTTGATGATTTTTTATAACTACACTCCTTGACCCTATATGAATACAATGAATGAATTCGATCTTCAATTTAAAATATTTACACAAGTGGATACCACAAAATCTTATGTTATACTTAATAAAAGTATAAATAAACTCTAAGTGTTAGTCAATCTATCGTTTTACGAATTCTCCAAAACTAATTTCAACGATCCAAACCGTCAAAATTGTTTGTATATGCTTGGAGATCACATCAGCAAAAAATCACAAAAAAAAAATATTCAAAGATCAAGTAACGGGACAAAGCTTTTCAACGGTTATAAACGAAAAATCACGATTTAACGGTTATTTTAACTCCGATTTTGATGATTTTTTATAACTACACTCCTTGACCCTATATGAATACAATGAATGAATTCGATCTTCAATTTAAAATATTTACACAAGTGGATACCACAAAATCTTATGTTATACTTAATGAAAGTATAAATAAACTCTAAGTGTTAGTCAATCTATCGTTTTACGAATTCTCCAAAACTAATTTCAACGATCCAAACCGTCAAAATTGTTTGTATATGCTTGGAGATCACATCAGCAAAAAATCACAAAAAAAAAACATTCAGAGATCAAGTAACGGGACAAAGCTTTTCAACGGTTATAAACGAAAAACCACGATTTAACGGTTATTTTAACTCTGATTTTGATGATTTTTTATAACTACACTCCTTGACCCTATATGAATACAATGAATGAATTCGATCTTCAATTTAAAATATTTACACAAGTGGATACCACAAAATCTTCTGTTATACTTAATAAAAGTATAAATAAACTCTAAGTGTTAGTCAATCTATCGTTTTACGAATTCTCCAAAACTAATTTCAACGATCCAAACTGTCAAAATTGTTTGTATATGCTTGGAGATCACATCAGCAAAAAATCACAAAAAAAAAACATTCAGAGATCAAGTAAAGGGACAAAGCTTTTCAACGGTTATAAACGAAAAATCACGATTTAACGGTTATTTTAACTCCGATTTTGATGATTTTTTATAACTACACTCCTTGACCCTATATGAATACAATGAATGAATTCGATCTTCAATTTAAAATATTTACACAAGTGGATACCACAAAATCTTATGTTATACTTAATAAAATTATAAATAAACTCTAAGTGTTAGTCAATCTATCGTTTTACGAATTCTCCAAAACTAATTTCAACGATCCAAACCGTAAAAATTGTTTGTATATGCTTGGAGATCACATCAGCAAAAAATCACAAAAAAAAAAACATTCAAAGATCAAGTAACGTGACAAAGCTTTTCGACGGTTATAAACGAAAAATCACGATTTAACGGTTATTTTAACTCTGATTTTGATGAATTTTAACAGCTACACTCCTTGACCCTATATGAATACAAAGAATGAATTCGATCTTCAATTTAAAATATTTACACTAGTGGAATTTATATGCTTAATAAAAGTATGAATCAACTATAATATTAATAATTATATACATTTAATATTTGTAATAGATTAGTAGTGTATGTATTATTTTTTTTATTAGGCTTTCATTTTCGAGTGTAGATATAGTACTTGAACGAGAAATGTTTTAATGTTTTCAAGTAATATTTATGTCGCAATGTGTGGTATGTGCAAATTGTAAAAAAAAATATATTTTTCTTAACGGGTCATAACGGGTTGGGTCACTTTACCCGTTGGGTAAAGTGACACGACCTGTTAAGGACCCGTTAAGATAACGGGTGTGACACGACACGACCCGTTAAGATAACAGGTGTTACACGAAAACGACACGAACACGACAGACACGACCCGTTTGCCAGGCCTAACCCTTCATATTTTGGTATGGAGTGAGATAATAGTGACAAAAAATTAAGGTTTTTAAGTTAAAATGGTCTTTAAATTTGACATAAACTCTTCACTTTGATCATTAAGATTTGAAATCAATAAAAGTGGTCCATGAGTTTATCCACCATCAATCATTTTGGTCATTCCGTAAAAAATCTCTATTAAATAAGGATAAGACAAAAATACTCTCACTTTTTGCCAAATTATTTTGGACCATTGTTTATTAAATTAAGAGTAATTTTATCATTTTAGCTTTTGTTTAACACAATTTTCATAGAATGACCAAATGATTGATGGTGGCAAACTCAAAGATCATTCCTATTAATTTCAAATCTCGAGAACCAAAATGAGGAAGTATATAACAATCTCACTGATCATTTTAACTAAATGCCATAAATTAATTATTAATTTTGCACCATACTTACTGAAATGTCACATCCCGGCCCGGAGGGAACCACTTCCCAGGCCCACTCCACCACCGTAGCACGATATTGTCCGCTTTGGGCCTCGACCACGCCCTCACGGTTTTATTTCTAGGAACTCACACGAGAACTTCCTAATGGGTCACTCATCCTGAGAGTGCTCTCGTGCGCTACTCGCTTAACTTCGGAGTTCCGATGGAACCCGAAGCCAGTGAGCTCCCAAAAAGTCTCGTGCTAGATAGGGATGAGAATATACATATAAATATCACCCCCCTGAGCGATGTGGGATGTTACAGAAATGACTAGTTATGTTATTATTTATATCGTAATAATGTTAGATAGAACACAATTTATATTACATTACATTTGAATATAGTATATCAGTAACTGATAGGACATATGTACATCACTTGTGACCTCGTGTGTGAAAAACACATGGCATGTGCAAACATAACTGATGTTTTTTATAGGTAGCACTTCACGTGTTTTTAAAACACAGAAACATTTTTTCTAAAAACGCTTTTGATCGCTACTTAGTACTACGGTCTAGTAGTATTATTCTTCACTTATAAGTGATAGGTCTAAGGTTCGATTTTTGTCAAAAGCAATTTAAACTACATTATTGTTAGCCTATTGTGAGGCTTAGCCCACCTCCTCTTGCTTAGTTTATATAATATCGCTCGTTAAAAAAAAATAAACGTTTTCAATCATTTTAAAATTATTTCCAGATAATGTGGTACGTTTCCTATGAGGAATGCCAAGCTGGACTATAAGGCACACTATATATTCCAAAAACAAAGGAATGGCTGTAAAACAATCCACTACAGTCCAGGATTATAGATAAAGGCAAGGGCAATGTAAAATGAATCAATTTGCAATTTGAAATCTGAATCCTCATGGACTGGATACACAAATACATTTATGATATGAATATACATGTATATATATATGCATCCACCATGCTCATCATTCTGGTATGAAAACGTGTGAACTCAGGAGTTTGGTTTTTCATTCCCCGCTGTCCAATAACACCACTCTCTCTCTCTCTCTGGGGTAGCGCGCCGCCACTTTTGGTGGTGACCACCACCCACTGCACTACGTTTTTAATGCCTTATCGAACTCAACCACCCATTTTTCACGTTGTCTGTCTCTCACTGCAAATATACTCACCACTATAAATGCTCTTCCCTTATTCCCTCACCCATTTCTACAAATTCCTCCCCTGTAGTTTTCGTTAATCTCTCTCTAATTAAGCAGGGATTAGAAGCCAATCTCCTTCTTAATATCTCCGCCGCCGTTGAGAAGTGATGGGGTCGGAAAGAGGAGGCCTAGCTTTGGTCGTCACAGCATTTCTATTGGCTGTTGGGTTTCCAACATGTTTGTCGGATTTGGATATCAACAGGGGTAGCTTTCCCAAAGGTTTTGTCTTCGGAACTGCGTCTTCTGCTTTCCAGGTTCGTCTTTTTCAACTGACTCTTTTGCCCTTTTGATTAACGTGGTGGTTAAAGATCACTAATTACTCATTATTTCTCGTGATTATAGTTTTCTGTTTTTTAGTGTTTGGGTTTCCAGTAATCAGTGATTAATTTCTGGGATTTGCATTTGCATCTTATACCCTGAGTTTTGATGTTTTTCTCGCTCCGTTCCTCGTGCGAGTGCGGATAGCTCACTTGATTAAAAGCATTTGCATCGTATTTGAGCGCCCGAGCACGTGAGGTTCCGAGTTTGACTCATCGTTACAAATATTGCATGTTTGAAACAAAATTGTAGTTGTAGTTTTTGCAAGTCATTGCATCCGCAGATTCACAGTAATCACGTGAAGATAGAATGTGATGGTGATGTAATTGCTGGAGCATAGGAGCTTTTCCGGTTTTTCAATTTTGTTGCTAAATAAACCCACTTAAAAGTAGGGGTGAAATTTTTTTACCAAATTACCCTACCAAAGTTGTGTCAAAAAATTTGTACCATTGGTAATGGTACAGTATTTATACCGTATCATACATTTTTTGTATGGTAATTGTATTCAAAACTATTACCAATGGTATACCGTACCGTATCACTACTATTAATATTATATCATTTATTTATTCATTTATATATAATTAGGTATTATTATCATTATATATGCACTTATATTTTTTTCCTAGTCATTTATCCAATCATCTCACCCTCTAACCTCAACTTTCCCAATAAAAAAACCTAAGTCTTCTTGCGCTACGACTCTTCATCTTTTCATTCATCTAGCCACTGACTTCGTCTCTATAGCTCCATTTCCGGCGACTCTCTCTCTCCAGAGTCCATCTCATCTTCTCCTTCATCAAATTGGGATGTCTTTCTCCCTGACTTCGTCTATCAAGTTAATTTTTGTACAATTTTAAAGAATGTAGAGATGAAATTTAGGAATCTTTGTACTATTTTTTTAGGGATATTAGGTTCTTTCAGAAATTCTTCCATCTATTTACTTTTTGTTTCTTAAATAAATCTTATAAAATTCTCATAATTAAATAAAAAAGTTTTAGAAATCCAAAGGGAATGACCAAAACACGTTTGGGCCTTGAATTGGGTTGGAAAAAAAAAATTGGCCCAAAACAAAGTGGTAATTACTATTACCATATCATGCCAACCGAACTATATAGCATGCCGAAATTCGGTATACAGAAAGTTTAGCATGGTAATGATAATAGATTTTGTTATACCAAAAGTTTGGTATGATAATTGGTACATGGATTTTGGTACAGTAATCGTACCAATACCACCCCTACTTAAAAGGCAAAAAGCACTTCAGCTCACATCAAAATGACGGTTGAGGGCCAGAGTCCACAAAGTCATGCAATCGAGAAATGAGGGTCATTACCGGAATTCCAAGTTCATTTTCGGGAGTTTTCTAGTTTTTGGCCTAAAAAAATGACCACTATCTATTATGATAGAGGTAGAGAGGAGCTTGGCTGGCTCTTAACATTGAAGAAGAGTTCCTCCTCAGTTTAGATAGTGTTCATAACTGTTTATATTATAAATCATCTTTTATGGATTTTTTAAGGAAAAAAATTAAATTTAAGATCATTTAATCAATCAACGACAGTAAATAGATAGACAGTTATTGATCCTAAAAACTACCAAGTCTACGTGGCGCGCAAGCTGAGTAATTAATAAGCTAACTATGTTCTTCAATTGTATGTTGGGCGTGCCAACTTGTCGACCAATGAGTAAAATATGTTGATGTTACGTTGAGCGCGCTACTGACTTCTTGATCTTGCAACTACGGCCAAGGAAGAAACACGCCTCGACCTTTGAGGTCTAGAGCCTGAAGACAAGGCTGCTAGTTCTACAAAGTTCAATATCAAATTCGGCTTTCAATGTGCCGAATGTAGTAACCTGTAAAACCTCACTTCGCCAAGATGGCTAATGAGATGACCTATGGCAATAAGGATTCGAAAATCCTTCTTGACCGAGACTTGGATAGATAACCAGTCGGTCTTGATGCAGTGCTGTTTATCCAAACTGAAGGTGCTCCGGGAACGGTTGATTATACGGCAACAGTGCTATTTATCCAAACTGAAGATGTCACCAGTTGCCTTCACAGTGTTGTTTATCCAAACTGATGGTGTGTTGACGGAAAAAAAAAAAATCTCAAGATGTTTGAGAGGTTTGCCCAAGACAATTTGTGTGTTGAATTGGAGTATGTTTTCCATGTTGCACGACCTCTTGTATTTATAGTGATTGTGCATCTGCTTGCAGTCTGATGGTATTTGTAGAATTCAATTGCAACTTAAACTCTTGGAAGGGAGACTGATCCGCGTGTCATCTATCCGAGCCTATCTGCGCTTATCACATCACCGAATATTTCCCGAAACTGAACCGAAAAAATCCCAAACCGAAAATCCCAAAAATTTCGATACCCAATACAGAACCGATCCCGAAATTTTAGTACAGGAATCGGTCTCAAGTTTTTGGGATTTCGAAAATCCCAAACCGAACCGAAAAATATATATATTATTTAATTTTTAAATATATATTTAGAATTTTAATAGCCGTCGGATTCTGTTGAGATTTAATCTTAACCGTTGAATATAAATCAAAGTTATCAAACCCTGTCTCTGACTTTCTCTCTCGGTCTCTCGACACTTACCTTACCTCAGACTCAAAACTTCACCTCACCTCACCTTAGTATCTTCTGAACGGAACCTCACCACTCTCCTCCCACTCGCCTTAATCCCGAATCTACCCACACCAGTCCTCATTCCTCACAGTCCTCACTCCTCACCAGAATCGGGCCTTCACCCACTGTCCATACCACCCGAATCCGGCTCCTGAATTGAGCTCTCGGTCTCAGTCCGCACTTCTCCTCGCTACAAAAGGTAAGAAATTCCTGCAATAAACTCAACCAAAGTTCATACAAATTGTTTGATTCCAAATTCGATTAGGGATTTTGAATTTGGGTTTCTGAATTAGGAATTCTGAAATTAGGGTTTTTGAATTAGGGCTTTTGGAATTAGGGATTTTGAATCCACGAAGAGGTTATAGAGGGAATGAGAGGTTAAAGGGGGAGGAAGCTTGACGTAAGTCATGTTTTCTAAAATACCTTCTGCAATCAGAGCTTTTTTACTTTTGTTTCTTTGTTCCTTGTAAAACGTTTTGCTGGAATGGTCATCAAAGCATGACATTATTTGTGCTTTTAAACTGTTTACACATGCAATGATCCTCACTCACGGGAACACTTGCACACATGTAAACTATAAGTTCATATCCCGCTTCTCTGACTCAAATTATGTCAGTCGTAAAAGAAATTATGAAGGAACCTAGTAAACTCTGGTTTTTGTCCCATGATATAATTATAAGCTATTTTGTTTTTTCGTATACACGATTGTTCAAACTTCAATGTATGTTCATCTATTGACATGATGAGTCTTGAGAGAGTATATATATTTGGTGGTATGGAAGGACAAATCTGAAATGAGATATCTTAAAAAAAAAAATGGTGTGTTGAGCAGTTTGTTTGAATGAAATCACTTGGATCATCATGGCATATGAAAAGGTTTACCAACAACTATATATGTAATAATGTAAAATGTGTGGGAGTCGTGTTTCTACAGATGTTTATCACTACAACCGGAGCCTGGTGAAACATAATTTCTACTGTTATCTTTATCACTAGTCTGGCTTCAAATGTTAGCTGAAGGTGAACACTTTCTGTAGTATACTGTATACTTGGGTTTGCTTTACACAACATCCTTTTTGGAATATAATTGTGGGCAATGTGTGTATTTGTTAAGTAGTTGAAATAAGTAGTAAAAACTTAAAATTGATAGTTAATCTGGAAATTTATTAGTCATGACTCATGTGTTGATATTATGTTTCAAATTAATAAATGGTCTTGCTCATTTCGTGGTGTTTAATGGATAGGTGGTGCTTTTCTTTTATGATGATCACTTCACTGCACAGCCAAGATATGCAGTGCAGATTTGCTATTCTGCACACTGCACAGCCACAACCAAGTTATTATAGCCGAAAAGTCGAAAAGCCCAAAAATATTTAGGGATTCCCATTGTCCCGAAATACTGAAACTATTTCAGGATTCTCGAAAATTTGGTTTGGGATCGGTCTTGAAATTGGAAATTCCGAAATTTTCGATTTGGAAATCGAGACTAAGGTTTCAGTTCGGTATCCCATACATGCATCTCATCAGACCAAAATCCTATTCCATCTAGGCTTCTTATCAAAATTTCATCTCATGCATGCATCTTATCCGACCATCTTGATCAATTCCGAGCCACATGCATAGCAACATTTATCCATCATCAATATCACCCACTTTTAAATGGATAATAATAACCAAAAAACCCAATCCTATCAGCAAAGCGACCTTGGGCAAACAAACAATATTAACCAAAATGATAATGATTATAGCATGCCACGTGCTGCTAATCATTCCCAAAATGCTGATCCTTATCCCTTGGTTCCCAAAACTTCCCAAGTGGAACCAATCCGTATGCCCACATACCACGTATCCAAAATTACTTTGAATTGCACTGTTTTTGGATTAAAGATTCTTTGTTCGCATCCAACTCATCTCGTTTTTTCCCATCCGACGATCTAGAATTATGCTCAATCAATGATCTCGATTGCACGGGCCGATGGTGTAATTTTGAATCCAAATAACAGTACATAATGATTTTATCAAATTTATCCATTTGTTTGTGTATAAGTAATTTATAATATTAATGACTCTGATTACAGTTCGGTAATTCCGTGACAAAGTAAATTGAGAAAGAACTTTTCTTCATTCCTTCACGATATTTGCAAACCAGCCTTTTGATGCTTATAACTTTTCGTATATATAGTGACCACGAAAGCATTCAGAATTTGTCTTTCATCAACCAGATATTGTTTTATTTCATAATTTATTTAAACTTTTATTAATATCAATTGTACTTTTGATATGATACACAATTATTTGAGGAATATGGTTATAAAAAAAAACAAGTTACTTACATTTTTTACCTTCTGATTTTTTGTCAGTACGAAGGTGCAGTTAAAGAGGACGGAAGGGGGCCTTCTATCTGGGACACCTTTTCACATACTTTTGGTAATAATTTGTTAATTTATCGTCAATCTTTAGTTTTATTTTTAAATTATATTTTGCCGTACTTTGAAATATTTACCAATTACAAAGTATCTCACTCATCACATCATAATTAAATAAAAAAAGAGACGCTCGTATATATATTCCATGTGACACTCAAATCGTCCATATTTTAGGGAGCAATTCAGAAATATATAACACCTAACGCATGCGGATCATTTGCCTTGTGCTGCAGGTAAAATAACCGATTCCAGTAATGCAGATGTTGCTGTGGATGAGTATCACCGTTATAAGGCAAGTCTAGTACTCAAAACTAACCCTTGCATTTTCTTTGTTAAATTGAGCAAAAGTTAAGTTAGTTGCAAGCAGGAGGATGTGCAACGTATGAAGGACATGGGAATGGATGCTTACAGATTTTCGATATCCTGGACTCGGATTTTCCCCAGTAAGCTCTATTAGTTCTATGAGTTCATATTTACTTCACATACAAGATTAGTTCATCAAATTTTAACTGCGAGCTTTTCGTATATCAGATGGAACCGGGCATATTAATCAGGCGGGTGTTGATTACTACAATCGTCTCATCGATGCATTGCTAGCCAAAGGTGCCTTACATTTTCATTTTTCTCCAGAGTTTTGTATGTACTTCTGACTTTGCATTAAGCTCCGTCACACTTCTTAATGGCAACGGAGAAATTTCAGCATCGAACGTTTATTTATCAGGATGGAATCATGGACTGAACTATGAGATTCTGTATGTGCAGGCATTGAACCATATGTGACCCTCTATCACTGGGACCTCCCTCAAGCCTTGGAAGACAAATACAACGGGTGGCTCAACCCTCAAGTCATGTAATCAACGTTGACAGTTTTGTTCCTCTAATTTTTGTAAGTTTGATTAACGATGAGTTTTGGATTCAAGTGATTCATATGACCTTAGTCCATTGCAGAAAGGACTTTGCAACATACGCGGACGCATGCTTTCAAAATTTTGGTGACAGGGTGAAGCACTGGATCACATTCAACGAGCCACATACATTTTCTATACAAGGATATGATGTAGGGCTCGAGGCACCGGGAAGGTGCTCCATCCCCCTTTTACTTTTCTGCAGGGCAGGAAACTCAGCAACTGAGCCTTACATAGTTGCTCACAATGTCATCCTGTCTCATGGAACTGCGGCTGATATTTACCGGAGAAAGTATAAGGTAAGAATGATGGAATGGAGAAATATTCATGCGCGTAACTATTAACAACAGAAGTTGATTAATGATGCTACTTGGTGTCTTTGCAGTCAAAACAGCGTGGATCGGTTGGGGCATCATTTGATGTTATCTGGTATGAATCAGCAACAAACTCGACAGCAGACGTCATTGCAACTAAAATAGCCCAAGATTTTCAGCTTGGCTGGTAATCACAAATTTGATTTTACTACTTAGTTATATTTGACTAGGAACTGCGTTATAATTTGTGTAATCACTATGTTGGAACGGCAGGTTTCTTGATCCATTTATGTTTGGGGATTATCCAAGCTCTATGAGAAGTAGGGTTGGAAGTCGGCTGCCAACCTTTTCCAAATCCGAGTCTGCTCTAATTAAAGGGTCCTTGGATTTTGTGGGCATTAATCACTACACTACCTTCTATGGAAGCAACGATACCGCTGATATAATTGGACATCTACTCAATGACAGCCTTGCAGACTCTGGTGCCATTACTCTTCGTAAGTACTCACATTGAACGCGTTACATATTCCTCTTAACCGTTCTATGTTCCAGTTATTCCATAAGTTGTCGGAATCACCAATTCAGAGATAGGGAAGTCAAAGACCAACATGTTAGAGTTCCATAACTTGTTATCATTCAAAATTTTGTTGTTAGCTGAAGATATCCTTTCTTTTTCCATGTTTTCAGCATTCAAAGACGGGAAACCTATCGGAGATAGGGTATGTAGTATGGTTAAACTCTCGTAAATTACCTTTAATTGATCCGACATGAATGCTTGTGTGAAATTGCAGGCGAATTCTATATGGTTATACATAGTGCCAGAGGGGATGAGAAAATTAATGAACTACATTAAGAAAAAGTACGGCAATCCTCTAGTGATTATCACTGAAAATGGTAATGTTTCGATTTCCAAATAGAAGGGATGGGAAATCCAAAAGTTCTTCATGTTCATGGGACATTTCATGAGTTAATCTTCTTGGTTTCATTATTTCCGCAGGCATGGATGACCCGAATAGCCCATTCATTTCGCTCAAGGATGCTCTAAAGGATACGAAAAGGATTAAATACCACCATGACTATCTTACGAATTTGCTAGCTTCAATCAAGTATTAACCATCTTTTATTAATCCACTAGCTATGAATCTACTCCTCCTTGTCCATATTTTGTGGTGTAAAAGCTGATATCATTCTGTTTTCGTGGAATGCAGAGAAGACGGCTGCAATGTGAAAGGCTATTTTGCTTGGTCTCTGCTGGATAATTGGGAATGGGCGGCTGGATACACTTCTCGATTTGGTCTCTATTTTGTGGATTATAAGGACAAGCTCAAGAGATACCCAAAGGACTCCGTTCAATGGTTCACGAATTTCTTGAATTCTACTCAGACAAGGGAATGATCATCTGATGTTGTGAATCTGAAGTCCTGCACTTGCACCCCAACTCATCGAGTACATGAGGATTGTTGCAGTTCAAGTTTCTTTGGGATCGAGCAAGCCATCATAAACAGTGTTCAGATCATAGTTTGTGGACAGACGTTTGGAACAAAAATAGCTTATGATTCTATGAAAAGAAAAATATGATTTGAAATTACAAGCTTTTGATTTATTTTTGCAATCAATATATTGTTACACTTAGAAACATAAAAGGTGTGATTAGTGCACACGATATACATTGCGAAGCAGAGAAAGGCTGGAAAGGCAAGCAAACTCAGGAACGAGTGTTCCGTTCCAATCCCTTGGGATTCAAGCAACTCATTCCGCTAATCAAACTGGCGTTGAAGGCAATCAAACTCAGATTCGGATTATATTTTGTCGATTACAAAGACAATCTCAAGAGATACCTTAAGGATTCTGCTCTATGGTTCAAGAACTTCTCGGCTTCTTCTACTTGAACAAGGAGGTGATGAACCGATGCTCCTTACGTTCCGCGAAATTCTGCATTTAAATTACACCAGAAGGTTTCATCAAATGCACACAAGGGTTGTTTTGATTCATGTTCTTGTCACGTCGAGGAAGCGATCATGATCCAATGTTCAAGCTATCAATACTGTTTGCTCTCCAACACTCGAGCCCAATTGACAGTCAGCTAGTACCTTAGGTCCTTAGATTGAGAAAGACCTGTCAAGAGTTTCCAATCACATCATTCGTTTGACACCTTTCACAAAAACATAAAAACACTTATATTTTTATCCCACCTAACTCTATGTTAGAGTTGGTCTTAAATTATAAGCCATAAGTAAACCATTAGAGTTGGTTTTAGGTCATTTGGTAGAAAATTTATGTAGAATCTCCGACCTTTTTAGGGCACTAACAAAAATATAAAACTAATTGTATTGTGGTCCCACATTCAACTCTATCTCAGTTCCACCTGTCCTAATCAACCAGTCCACCAAAGTTTAAACATGGGTCAATGTTTGCATAATCTTTGTGTTGACCAGGAAGGACTTATAGTTTCAAATCCTTCTCCATGATAAGGATTGCGTAGCCAAAATCTAACCTATTGAATATGCCAATTGGCCTAACCATGAACAAGGGCGGCAAAATATGACACGTCCGTGGCTTCGATCCTATTTAAGTTGATTTCACTAGTACTATTGTCATTCTTCCAACCAATCACTGTCTAATATATTTCATTCGCATGGAAGATGATTCTCTCCGAATCCATTTTGTGGGAATCCTAAGAATACTCACATTTTAGTCAAGAATTCTCACATTCTAACAGTTCATTGTACATTGTGCGACCAGTTTTCGTCAGGTACTATTTATGTTTAAGTTTAAATAAAAGAAGTTAAATAATTTATGACCACATGATGTACAATAAATAGTTTAAATGTGAGGATCCTAGCAATTTGGATCCGGATGAAATCCAAATCCAATTCGCATGGACATGTCAAACAGTGCCGATAAAAAAAATAACGAGTCATGCAATTTAGAATTTGGACTAGGCCAATTGGATGGATAATGTGTTCAGGGGCCAATTTAGAATTCGGACTTTAGACGTTCTAATGTTAAATGTTCAGATTTCTAGATAAAAAGAGACCACGAAGTGCAAATTTTTTTTCTTCAATTTATTCACTGAGATATTTCTTCGAATACTTGGTGGACTTGTTGTCGTCAACCAAACTATATTGCGTTAATGTCACAAATATTGACATATGTCGAAACAAATTTGATGAGTGAGATCGAAATAATTTGTCAAGTATTCTCGACGCACACTTGATGGGAACAAAAAAGACCCGTCATAACATTCGGAAGGTCCTCGAAAAATATTCAAATGTATATTTCCGAAACTCCAAGTGATCTTGAACCACCTTAATCCCAAACGTATATCCGCCCTTGAGTGTGTTCATCTTCTTGCACTCGAGTTCGAGAATACTGCATTGCCGACAAATGATATTAACAATTGAACTGTATTAATGTCCTTAACGCGCATCCTGCGATGGTATTGTTTGGCCTGGAAAATGATTAGCTGCCTAATTCAATTGAAACCCATAAATGGAGGACTAGTTGTTGGCGTAGTAATTACTCCAAAATTCCAACAAACAAAATAAAAAACACTCTGTGTTTGGGAATCGTAGTCATATGACCAAACCGACCGCGAAAGGAGTGGACCTAATTCTTTTACAACAATTCCTCGTCCTCGTCCTCATCCTCATCCTCGTCCTCGTCCTCCTCGTCCTCGTCCTCGTCCTCCTCCTTGTCCTCCTCCTCCTCCTCGTCTCTGTCACTCTCTCACAAATTAACATCAAATGTCCTTCACGTCTAACATTAAAAATATCCTCCAATTAATTTTCTCACATAAATATTTGATAGCTTTTATTTGGTGTAATAAATATTTGATATTTCGTTTAATAAATTAATATTGGTGAAAGTGCATGCAACAGCACGTTTTATATAAATTAATTAATTATTCATTCATAATTTTCCTTCCTATTCGGATCTGTACCTACCAGTGAGGGTGAGGACATGTTGTTTGCATTATGCATGCCTTGCCTTGCATCGTACTCCATTTTTTTTCTTTTGGTCCTACCAAATGTTCCAATGATTTAATCATATATAAACGCTTCACTTTCTCCTTTTTTATACTTATTTTTATAGGTTTAATATTTAATGAAATTTGACATTTTGTTTTTGGACTTTTTTGTACAATGTATATCATGGCTCTATGTTTTTTTAGGGAGGAAAAAGAAAAGACCTGTACCAAAACAACATGTTGAGATATGCTTAACATGCATTCCAGTAGGCATAAAAATGACTTGTACCAAATATTCGGAGGGTCTCGCAAGGCCTTCACATATATATTTTTTGAACTTGAGTGGTTCTGGGACCACCTTAATCTCTACTTCCATTCGCCCCTGGTTATGTGTTTGTTTAAGGTTATAGGTCTTTATTTGGACCCCAAGACTGTAATGTGCCTTACAAAACTAGCATGAAATCCAAAGGTCTTCAGAATAGTAAAATAAAAAATAAAAAAAATGCAGAAAATAACATTCCAATTATAAGTAGTAGTAAATAAAATGACACGTTCCTTACCTTATTGGAAATTGAAACGAGATTATTTTTATTTTTTTTAAATAGATGATGAGCTTGATTTTTAATTAATTATAATTACTAATAAATTGTCCGATTTAGTCCAAATCACATAAGTTGACATTTACTTATACATTTTTAAATACAATTGGATCTAAATACACTAACAAAACATCTATGTTAACAAGGGAATAGACAAATCAGCTAATTCAATGTATTCAAATAATTCCATTGACGAAAGAAATAAGATATCATCAAGGATGACGTTATTGTAACTCTAAATCAATCATGTAAATGAGAAATTTTTCCACATATAAATGTGATAAAATAGGTAAAGTATGTCACATCCTAGCTCGGGGTGGATCACTTCCCGAGTCCACTTCACCACCGTAGCACGATATTGTCCGCTTTGGGCTTACCATTCCCTCACGGTTTTGTTTTTGGGAACTCACGAGCAACTTCTCAGTGGGTCACCCATCATGGGATTGCTCAAGCCCTCTTCTCGCTTAACTTCGGAGTTCCCATGGAACCCGAAGCCAGTGAGCTCCCAAAAGGCCTTGTGCTAGGTAGAGATGAGAATATACATATAAGGATCACTCCCCTAGGCGATGTGGGATGTCGCAATCTACCCCCCTTAGGGGCCCGACGTCCTCGTCGGCACACCACAACCATGGTTAGGCTCTGATACCAAATTGTCACATCCCGGCCCGGGGTGGATCACTTCCCCGGCCCGGGGCGGATCATTTCCCCGGCCCGGGGCGGATCACTTCCCGGGCCCACTCCACCACCGTAGCACAATATTGTCCGTTTTGGGCTTACCATTCCCTCACGGTTTTGTTTTTGGGAATTCATGAGCAACTTCCCAGTGGGTCACCCATCATGGGATTGCTCAAGCTCCCTTCTTGCTTAACTTCGGAGTTCTCATGGAACCCGAAGCCAGTGAGCTTCCAAAAGGCCTCGTGCTAGGTAGAGAAGGGAATATACATATAAAGATCACTCTCCTGAACGATGTGGGATGTTACAAGTAACATAAAAAAAATATCGTTCTTCAACTTATATCATGACATGATATATCGTTACTTCCACTTATCTCCGCACGAAAACAAACAAGGGAAAAAAACGTATGGGGAAGACTAGGTTGACTTTAACGGTGGGAACTTTCTTTTTACTACGTGATATTTGTTTTGTTTGGGTTGGGAAAATGAAAGGTGAAACGAAAACGTGTTGAATCGACGTGGATCGGGCGGGGCGCGGGGTACACACCACCACTGCTGTTTCCGGGTCACGCAGATCTCGGTTGTTGGATCTTAAAAATTCCTCACCGCGCTGTGAGCGTATATATATATACCCCTCAGATCCCCTACATTCTCGGCCATCAGAAGAAGAAGAAAAACAGAGCTCCCTCCCTTTTTTTTTTCTCTGTCGTCTCTCTTCCTCTTCTTCCGCATTAGATCTCTCTCACTTTTTGCCTCCGCCGTAGACCTGCCACCTCACATTGATTGAGGTAATACTCCTCTGCTTTGCTCGTTTGGTATTTCATCAAGCTCAGTGGTTTTGCTCATTTGGGTTCTTTTTTTTTTTCTTTTTTTTGTTGTGTTTTTGGGTATTTTGGATATTGTTTTGCGTAATTCGATTTGGGTTTTGTGTATTGAGGTGTTTGATTCGGGAAAGATTGCTCATTTACTTGTGTTATGAACTTGTGATGCTGTTTGGGTGTGATGGAATGTGTAGATCCTTGTAGTTTCTCACTGATTGCTGTAGATCTGATTGGGATCGGTTTTTAATTGGGAATTTGGATCTTATAGTTTGAGATTTGTTTGTGTGGGTTGTAGAAATGGGATTGTGTAGCTGAAATTTGAAGAAATCGTCCTCCTTCTCGATAAATTTCTTTCATTTGCACTTAAAAAATTGTGGATCTGCAAATCGTAATGCGTTTTTTTCTAGTAAACTTGTAGATCTTGCATGTACCTACCTCACACTTAACTACAGTGCTCTGTTTTAGGTTCATGAATCAGTATTATACTTTGAAATAGATAAAGTTTTGAGCCCATGCTGTGATATGGTTGTCGGTAGGGGAGACATTGATTCATTAGTTTTGTTTAATCTGCTAGATAAGTCGGCCCTTGTTTTCATGGTTAATCTTTTTGAGAATTTTAACGAAAAGCTTCCAGGACTGTTTATTTTAACGAAAAATCATATTTTTACACTAAAAAGTCAATCGTGGTACTATTCATTTTACCCTTTATTTTCTCATTAAAACTCAAAGTTTTTTAAGTCATTTTCATTAATTTTTCTAATCTTTTTCGATTTTTTTATTTTTTATTTTGCTTCACCATGGATGACCAATTTTTCTCCTAGATTTGGATATCATACTGCATTCTCAATGGAATATATGAAGTTCGAATAGTAATAAAGCTTGTTAGTAATCATTCTATATATTGGTGTATTTGTCCCTTTGTTCTTAATTCATATATGTTTCTGCAAGTTGTTGTAAATGTTTTCGTTATGTTAAGAAAAGTTAAAGGTCGGTCAGAAGCATTTAGTCCTTCAAATCTATAATAATTCCACAACAGCACAAAGATCTAGCATTTCAGTGCTTGAAAATACTGTACCTTATCTCATTGTTTTGGTCTGCTCGTCTGTAGGCCATCATTAGCAGAACAAGATGGTGAAGATCTGCTGCATTGGAGCTGGATATGTTGGTGGGCCTACCATGGCTGTGATTGCCCTTAAGTGCCCAGATATTGAAGTAGCTGTTGTTGACATTTCTGTGTCGAGGATCAATGCCTGGAACAGTGATACTCTCCCCATATATGAGCCAGGCCTTGATGATGTGGTGAAGCAGCGCAGAGAAAAGAACCTCTTCTTCAGCACTGATGTTGAAAAACATGTTATGGAGGCAGACATTGTCTTTGTTTCTGTCAACACGCCCACCAAAACCCAGGGTCTTGGAGCTGGTAAAGCAGCTGATCTTACCTACTGGGAGAGTGCTGCTCGTATGATTGCAGATGTTTCAAAGTCTGACAAAATTGTGGTTGAGAAATCAACAGTCCCAGTCAAAACAGCTGAGGCCATCGAAAAGATTCTGACCCACAACAGCAAAGGCATCAACTTCCAAATTCTTTCAAATCCTGAGTTCCTTGCTGAGGGAACTGCGATCGAGGACCTTTTTAAGCCAGACCGTGTCCTCATTGGAGGACGGGAAACACCAGCGGGTCAGAAGGCAATTCAAGCACTCAAGTCGGTCTATGCCCATTGGGTCCCTGAAGAAAGAATCATCTGCTCTAACTTGTGGTCTGCTGAGCTTTCAAAGCTTGCTGCCAACGCCTTCTTGGCACAGAGGATATCTTCTGTTAATGCCATATCTGCACTCTGTGAGGCAACTGGTGCAAATGTCCAAGAAGTGGCACATGCTGTTGGCAAGGACACAAGAATTGGGCCCAAGTTTTTAAATGCCAGCGTTGGTTTTGGCGGGTCTTGCTTCCAGAAGGATATCTTGAACTTGGTATATATCTGTGAGTGTAATGGCCTTCCTGAGGTAGCAAATTACTGGAAACAGGTCATTAAGATCAATGACTACCAGAAGTCTCGGTTTGTGAACCGTGTGGTTTCCTCAATGTTCAACACAGTCTCGGGTAAGAAGATTGCAATTCTGGGATTTGCCTTCAAGAAGGACACTGGTGACACCAGGGAGACCCCAGCCATTGATGTGTGCAAAGGGCTGTTGGGTGACAAGGCCCGGTTGAGCATATATGACCCTCAGGTGAGTGAGGATCAGATCCAGAGGGATCTTTCTATGAAGAAGTTTGATTGGGACCATCCCATTCATCTTCAACCTCAGAGCCCCCCGGCTGTGAAGCAAGTTGGTGTAGTCTGGGATGCTTATGCGGCAACAAAGGATGCTCACGGAATCTGCATCCTGACCGAGTGGGATGAGTTCAAGAGTCTTGATTACCAGAAGATTTATGATCAGATGCAGAAGCCTGCATTTGTGTTCGATGGAAGGAACGTGGTGGATGCTGAGAAGCTGAGGCAAATTGGGTTCATTGTTTACTCGATCGGAAAGCCCCTGGACGAGTGGCTCAAGGACATGCCCGCCGTGGCGTAAAGACTTGATGATGAGGAGAGAGGCACAGTAATTTGAAGATCGATCCCCTTGTGGGTAAAAGTTCTATCAGCTCTGAAGTTTGTTACTGAGAGTGGATGCTTAATTCGTCCTTATTTTTATCTTCTTGTATTAATTTGTTATTTCAGCTTTCTTAAAGTTGGGGGTTATGTTGCGTCGTATTTTACTTGTAATAGTACCCTTAATACAGTTCCTGAGTTTGTTCTCAGCTTAGTGGAATATATCTCAATTTGTTATTCTCTTAGATTAATGTAATAAAATCAGAAACCAGGAAATTATAATTCTTTTGGTCTTCCTTATTTGTTATGTTGCAAAGTAGTGTCGCTTACCATTGGAGAAAAACACATGTGCTCTGTCACCATGACATCTCGTGCTAAATAGACAACGCTGTGTGTGTAAATGATTAGAAGAAAAAGGCTCGAACCGAATGAACAAATGGCTCCCAAATGAATGCTAGCGTTGCCTCACATTTGGAATCATATTATTAATTTATGTAAAATGATACTATGTTGCAATACTATTTTACTTTAATATTGTTATAGGTCAACGAAAGAGTAAAATTATATATGTACAAGGCCGAGAGTTCAAATCTATAAGACAATGGGAGGAGGGAGAGTTAGCGGTTCTTTTATTATTTTTAAGAAAAAATGACGAACTTTAAACTTCACTAAAGAAACAGTGTTGTTTTGCTAAAAATAAATACGTCTATTTTTCCATGGTCATAGATGAGAATCGAGCGATAGAATTGCACCGGAGAGTTGTCGATGCTTTTAGCTTTTGTTGAACTCGTCTTTTGCACAAGAAAATAATTCAAAAGAGATATTTTAAACGTAGTTGGACAAATTACTTAAAACTAAACGTATATTTTTTTAACCCAAAAAAAATGAGGGGGCACATACCCCTTGCCCTTCAACAAATTCGCTCAAGTGTACCATGAGTATTTTTTTCTCTTGTATTTTTTCAAAAGAAATTCGATGTATAGGATATATTGTCATGTTGTTATTAGAATATTTTGATTGAGAGAGGAGTTGTATACTGAATAATTTTTTGTTTTGAAATTTTTATGACGAGTTCAAACTCACAAATGTATTTTTGAAAACATCGTCTATATTGTGTATCTTTTAACTAAGTGATCGAAAGTACAATACCTCCTTATATAATGTCGGGATTGCATAATAATAAAATTAGTTTGTCATCAATGTAAAAAAATACAGTACTTCTTACGTTCAAAGAATAAAAATAAAAATAAAAACAAAACTAGTTGGCTACAAGTTCTTTAATGATTAAAGAAAAAAAAAGTTTCGTGAGGACCTTATCGTAAATTCAATTCCACAAAAGCCGGCTTCAACCCTTTCGCCTTATATAGGGTCCAGCCCACACCAAAGCTCTCTCTCACGGTATCAAGTTAAACCGGTTTTTTTTTTAAATCCGGACCGCTTCCTTTACAGAAAAATACGAACCGTAGCCCTTTTATCTTTCATCGTCATCGCCTTTCGATTCGATCCCAGGCAGATCGATCAAATTTATTTCCCAGATTTCCCCTAATTTCTTATGATAATCATTGAATCGGATGTCCATTTGTTTAAATCCGAATCTCCTCTATCGATTAATCCCAAATTCGACCAAATCCTTTGGTCTCGTACAATTCTAGGGTTTCGACTCTGAATCGGCCCCTTGCGTCTCGTAATATTCCAATCCCTCTCGTTTCTTGGATCTAATTTCTGTCTCCTTGCTTTGCCCTCTTGAATTTGGTCCTAATTTTGTAAATTTTTTCTGCCGCGTCAAATTTCTAGGGTTTCGTAGAGTTCATCTCGTTAGGGTTTGTTCTTTGTGTAAAATCTTGTAGGGGTTTTGTTCGCCTCACCTTTCTTTCGCTATTTCGTATGTTTTTGTCAATAATTTCACGATTTCACTTGTCAATTGCAATTTCTAGGGTTAGGGTTTCTGAAAAAATCCAGCTTCTTTATTTGGTAAAATTGGATTAGGGTTACGGTTCCTAAGGCCGATAAATCCTTTTCTGCTCATAACCAGCGTTCAATTGTATTACTCAAGCCGTCTGCTGTTCCTCTGAAGAATTAATAGAGGTACAATTTTGTTGTTGTCATTATAATCTTGTGATGGGTTTTTGTTGTAATTATTGGAAGCTTTTTGCCCTATCGGTTATCATTATTATCCTTATGCTGACAAATAAATGTGATAAGTGGAAACAGTATTGAGATTGATATTGATATTATTCAAAATATTTTGTAAGTTTTTGGTTAGCTTAAGTTGGAGTGCGTGGTCCGGTGAAAATGGCTTAAGTGGTCTGTGATCAAGTGAAGATATGTTGGTGTTCTGATTAAGTGAGTGAGCAATTGAAAGCAAGTTACCCGGGTTTTGGCGGATTTAGATTAGCAACATTAGATGCCTGCAGTTCTTGTCTTGGAAAATCTGTTATGACAAATGTAGTATTTTATTCCTGCTAATTGCATAAGTATTATTGTTATTGGTGTTGTCATGCATATTTTCAAATTTTTCATAGAAGTTAATTATTTGGGCTTCAGGTTAATATGGGATTCAAAAGGCCCTTTGATGATGTCGAGTTCCAGGAGCTTCCTTATAAGCACTCAAGACAACATGAATTCGGTGATAGGTGCTCACCATTCTTTGATGCTGTTTCTTGTTATGGTGCTCCCCGAAAAACTTATGTTTCAGGTAATGTTGTTTTGGCGTTACATTACTTTCATGTTCCTTTTGTAGCTAATATAGCCTGCTTTTTAACTTACTGAACACGGTTGCTTTGACTGATTCATGTTGAAGTTTAATATTTTTTTTTCTTTGTAAAACAGGTGAGAATGGGAGTGGTGATTGTAAGTCCCAGTGGCTTGAGGTTCTTGAAAAATATACTGTTGCTGAAGATTCAACAGCTGTCAACAAGGGTTGTGTTCCCTTCTCATCGGTTACCAGGAGTTATGGTGAAGAAGATGTGCGTTCTGGACCAGATGCTTATTCACCTCCTGCTGAGGATTTCAAATTTGACTTCCCAAGGAGAACATGTGTTCCTTTCAAGGATGCTTATTCTTCTTTGTTTGACTGCTCTCCAAGGAAACAAGTTCCAGTTGGACCAGATCATCAGGCCAGGATACCTTTATGGAGTGGACGCATGAAATCGACGGATCAGAAAGATGAGATTTATAACAACCACATTTCCTTGCAATCTTTGGAATCAGAAAAGACTGTGAACAATGATAGTGAGGAAAAGCGTTTAGGGACTTGTGTCATTCCAATGCTTGACTCAAACCTCTCAGCACTTGAGTGTGATAAGGTTGGATTTGGTCGAACAGATTGTAGCTGCCTGGACGCAGGTACAGTCAGGTGTGTGCGACAGCATGTCATGGAAGCAAGGGAAGAACTTAGAAGAACTCTTGGAAATGAAAAGTTTGTCAAGTTGGGGTTTTGTGACATGGGGGAGGAAGTGGCACGAAGATGGAGTGAAGAAGAAGAGCAGGCCTATCTTGAGGTTGTTTACTCTAATCCTGCATCACTGGGGAGGAAGTTTTGGAAGCAGTTGTCTGCAGTGTTCCCTTCTCGTAGTAAAAGGGAACTGGTCAGCTATTATTTTAATGTATTTATGCATCGCAGGCGGGGTGCTCAGAACAGATCTAGTATACTAGAAATAGATAGCGATGATGATGAGTGGCATGGAAACGATGGAGGTTCCAATGATGTGCGAGATGCTGAAAATGATGAAGACTCCGTTATTGAGTCTCCTTACTATCAAGATGATCGTGTGGGCAATGAAGAAGATTACTCTGAAGAAGATGATAGTAGTGATGGTGGCGACAGTGATCGTGATGTGGGGCATGTTGAAGGAGATTCTAGCGAAGCAGATGGCAGGATAGATCATGTATCACAATCATACATGCTGAAGTCAGTTAAGGAAGGAAAGTTTGATACACTTGGGAATTGGGAAAAGAATTCAGGGTGTACTGGAGAGGAATTTGATTTCCAAGATGACTCGTGTGTATCTTTCGAATTTCAGTCCAATATCCATGATTCTCGCAGCAAATGCTTGGATAGCCAACCTAATGCATCCAGTGATGCAGCTGGTCATGCATATTTATTGGAGCCTTGCAACGCTAAAGTTTGGGACGGAAGGTTCGCGGTGGACACCATGAAAGGCGATGATCTACTGCCAACGTGGAGTATGATTGAAGACATATTTGATCAAGGAATGGCGGATTACAAGATGACGGATGAGCGCAAGGCACCGGCCGGTGGCTAGGTGGCTTACGAAATAATTCTTTTAACCCCAGTTAGTTGCTAATAAAAAAATATGAAAAGAAATATTGAGTGGTTAAACTCGTCATCAAATACATCGTCTTTTTCCTTGTTCTCTTATTCTTCTTCTTTTTCTTCTCTTCATCATCATCGTACAAAAGAAGTCGACCTTTCCCCTCGTCTTATTCGAAATTCCCAACTTTCTAAGCAAATTTCCCAACTCTGCAACACCTGGCTTTGCGATTAGATGGGAAGGAGTTGGATTCTCTTCCCTCTTTGTTCTTTCTTCTCTCCTCCCTTCCTATTTATGTCTGGTTTGGTGGTGAGGACATTCTGAGGAAAGTTGGTATAAAAAAAAAGCTAGGAGCTATTTTTATGTTTGGTAAACATTCAGTTTCAGCTTTTTTTCATAGTTTTGGGTGAAAACAAACAAAAAACAAGAAGCTGCAAAACCCAGCTATGAAAAACTAACTTTTTTTCACATCTGTTTTACATAAAAGTTACCAAACATTATAATACTGTTTTTTTTTATTTTTTTTTAAAAGCACTTTTACAAAAAAGTTTATCAAATACTCTGCTGTTTTATTTTACAGCTGCTTATTCTCACAGCACAACAGAAGTAGTTTTTTTTTAAAGCATAGCAATACCAAATCAGCCCTTAATCTGCGCGATTAAGTTATATCAATATTTTATATTAATTTTTTATATAAAAAGACAAAATAAAAAATGTGATAGGAGAGGAGAAGGAAAAGAGAATAGAATGAAAAAAAATCATACTCCGATGAAAAACTCCCGCCGCCAGGTGATGATTTTGGGCCCTTGGATGGGATCTGACGGCCACAAAAATTCGGCACAAATGCCAACCTGCACCGAAGAAATACCGCAGCTCCATTAGCTCTTTATTTATAGTCCCACAGCAGGCACCCTCATGAGAATTTTTATCAACACTTCCCCCTTTTTCGATGTCTCGGAACAATGATATTTACACTTTCATTTTTTTTCTTCAACACTAACATATTTGCTGTGTGAAAAAAAAAAAAATGTATTTCAAACTTTTGAAGTTGCGGGTGGTGAAATTGTTCTTTTTGTTATTTAGGTTCATGGGTTAATAGATGAAGTCGAGTAAAGGAAAACAAACATGAGAAATGCTAAGGTGACTAAGAATGAGATTTTTTGTAAATGTATCGTCATCTTACAATTTAACGATAATTCTTTCATATTATGTATTTTCGTACCAAACAAATGAAATAACATAAAATTCATAAAAAATCGAACTTTTAAAAAGATCTCGTTGGCATCTCGACAAACATGAATCGGGAGATAATACAAAAGGAGAAGGATACTCTACCCTCATATTCCCATCTTTTTCCATCCCTTCTTCTCAGACATTATTTTTTGTCTTATTATCTCTATAAAAAAAAATCAATATATGATATTGATGTGGTTTAACTGTGACCATTCAAATAAGAGAACATGAAAAGGTAGAGAGATTAGGAAGATAGAGAATTCTCCTCCAATAAAAAATGTATTAGTTGCGGCAGCCGACCAAGCACTCTGCTGAGAATATATAATGAGGGACGACTGACATGCACACTGCAATTGCGACTCATATCTTCCAAGTCAATGCTTGCAATTCCAAAAAGGAATTGGATCCTCTCTTGAGCACAAGCTCAAGATCCAGCTGATCAGCCCACGTGAATTTTAATCAAACAGTTACAATTATTATAATTTTTAAATGAATCTCCTGTTTATAATCGTTGGATCAAAATCTAACGGCTCACGTGTGCTGATCAGGAGGATCATGAGCTTGTGCTCAGTAGAGGATCCAATTCCTTTCAAAAAATGGGTGGTTGAATTCTTTAACTTTTTTGTGTTGGCCAGGTGGTTCTCTTGAGTTGGGTTGGCAAATTTTGGTCAACCACTAGATAATTTATCAAACAACTCTAAAAAGTTTAGAACTCATATTTAGGTTAAGCTTGGCCAAACACAGGTCAAAATTAAATCAATTGATTAAAATAGTGTGTCTGTTTATTAAAATTTGAATTATGTTAATGGACACAAATAAAATAAATTAGGAGATACAATCGAGCAGATAAATTTCTTTTTCGTCTTTTATTTTCTCTTTGGCCAATTGTATTTGTTATCCAAACTCATATAAGTTTTAAACAAAAAATAAGACCCACAAAAGAATAATGCATGATATGGAAGATGCCAAGCAGGAAAATAAAAAAAAGAAAAAACATCTGAAATGGATATATGACAATCAGATCCGTACAATAAGGGTGATTGACTTAATCAATGGAACTGGTAATTACTAAGCAAATATGCCTTTCTATGAATTGAACAGTGGAACTTAGTGTGTGTTTGGAAGTGTTTAAAAAGACTAAAAAGGTTTTTGTTGAAAATGTTTTAAAAACTAATCTTTAGTAAAAATCAAATGGGTCTTGGAAAAATACTTAAAAGTGTTTTATGTAAGAAATACATATCTGGTGCTTATTAAAAAAAACACTTAAAGTGATTTTGAAACTCAAAATCAATTTTCCTAAAAGTCTTTTTAATCATTTTAAAAACACTTCTAAACGACTGTTTGTTTTGGTGTTTGAAGTATTGGGAACAACATGTGTCATCTTAGTCAGCATCCAACTTCAAGATTTGTTTGATGATTTCAATCTCAATCGTTGAATTACGTATAAAACTTGAATTATACGATGAAAAAATTGTTAAATTCAAAGTATGAAAATGTGGACTAACAACAAAGAAACAAGGTATATGAAAGTGTGGATAGACTACAAAACACCAGTCATATACTAATAGTGGGAAAGGGATTGAAAACAAAGAAAATTCACGAAATGTTGACATGCCCCTATCACCTATGCAAATACATTTCCTTTTCGGATTGTGCTGGACGCAATCACTCATACCGGCTCATATGGGCTCGCACTTGCACCAATGGTTGAGTGTCACCTGTGCGTGCGTAGAAGACTGTCTCAAGCACTCTTCCGACTATATAACTACATGAAGCTTATAAAACAATAAAGATCCGACCTTTGGATTGTGCTTCTATACAATTACAAGCAAAGACAAGGTTAAGGCATAGTTTGGACCAGGGGATCATTGCCGGATTCTCTTTGTCAGGATCCTGAGTATCCTCCAATTATATTCATTTATTATATATCGTATGATCAGTTTTTATCAAGTGTTGTTTATATTTAATTTTAAATAAAAAAAATTTACAATGATTATCTTTACCCTAGTTTGGAGGATGATGATTCAATTTTATTTTAGGCTAACTAGTAGTATTGCTCCTCAAACCTTGGGATCCTCAAAATACACCCATCAATCCTGGCCGTCCAATTGAACAGCGAATACGTCTCACTTGACTACACGTGCTGCCAATCTTCTATTCCCGTTTTATCTTTTGCTTCCATGCATGGAATTCTCCTCCGAGTATAACACAAGTTAGAGAGAGAGACTTTGGAGAGAGAAAGTGAGAGAGAAGAATCTCTGAATCAGTCATGGCTTAGCTTTTTGATTGTTTTTTAGAGGCCTCTTCATCGCCATCATTAGCGTGAAGAAACCCATTTCTTCAAAATTTGATCTTTTCGATTTAATCCTAATTTTTGTTTTCAACATTGAAGAAGGGGATTGTGGGTTATACTTTGATATGGAATTTAAAGGGTTACTTTTTGTTGGGTCGGATCTCGTACTTCACAAAACTGTCACATCTCAGCACTTTGATTCTCCCATCTGTTCATCACCTCCAATAAAGCTACAAACTTTGTGATCTGTTTCTTCAGTTGCTCGCTCGATCTGAGAGAGATTGTGCCTCTGTTTCTATCTGCTATTTGGGTATTTTTTGCTGGAATCAGGGAACCGAATAATGCTGCATTCTAGCTACTTTGTTCGAGGTAAGTTTTGCTGATTTTACTTTGTTACTGCTGCCCATCTTTTGGTTTGAACTATTGAGAGATGAAAAAAAATCCAACCATGGAAGAAGAAGATCGGAACGATCAGAACCAGAAAAATAAATTTGTCTGCAGGTTTTGCAGCAAAAGTTTCCGTTGTGGGAAGTCATTGGGTGGTCACATAAGAACCCATCTGAAGATTCTGAACAAAAAACCAGTTATTGAAAAAGAAGAAGAGGAAGAAGACGATGAAATTATAGCCAAAGCTGCTGCTAGGATTGTAAAGTTTTCACCTTTTGATGGTGGGAATTCTGGGTACTCTCTCAGAGAAAATCCCAAGAAAACATGGAGGTTTTCGGATGCGGGCCCCACTTTCCAATTCCAGCAGGAGAAAGTGTGCAAAGAATGCGGCAAAGGGTTTCAGTCACTGAAAGCTCTGTGTGGTCACATGGCTTGTCACTCGGAGAAGGAGAAGCTGATGAACAAGTTTGAAGAAATCTCAGAGTTCAGTGAGAAACAGAAGCTGCTTGATGTAATGGACAGTCAGTCGGATACTGAGACATCGGCTCCTCCGAGGCAGAGAAGGATTTCCAAAAGATTGAAGCAGCAGAATCTGGATGTTTACTCTTCTGTGGCAAATGGTGGTTCTTCGTCTGGTGGTTCCGGAATTGAGCAAGAACAGCAAGAGGTTGCTCTTAGTTTGATGATGCTGTCACGCGATTCGGGTGGTAAAGGGGGTTTGAATTCGTTTGCTGAATCTTCAGACAACAACTCTGTGATTTTGGAGGCCAAATCTTCGTCTATCGATATGAGGATTAATACTAAGGAAGGTCTGAACTGTACCTATAAAGTGAGTGATGTTATGGGGATGAAGAGAGTTAGAGAGAAAAAGTTAAAGTCTGAGGAGATTGAGGTTTCTGACAATTCTGATTCTGGGTATTTTAGACATGAGCAACCTAAGAAAGTTGATTCGGATGTTTCGGTTGATGGGTTTTTTAGGAATGGTGAATTTCACAAGGGTAGAGCAGAATTTGGATCCAGAATTGTGGGATATGAGTCCTATGATGTGAAAATAAGGAAGGGTTTTTGTGTCGAATCTGAATTAGGGAAGGATGTGTCAAATGCAGAAGCTCGTAGTCCTGATCAAGTGCATAGAGATAGAGGGACTATGAAGTATACACTGAGAAAGACAACCAAGAATGCAACTTTTCACAGACCAATTGTTGATGATTCTTCCAATGTCGAACCCTGCAGAAATGCGCGAAAGAGCGGAAAATACGAGTGCTTGACATGTAACAAAACGTTCCATTCTCATAGGGCTCTTGGGGGGCACAGAGCAAGTCACACCAAGACCAATGCCTACTCTGAGTCCATGTATGAGAGTGGGGAAAACAGCATAGACACTGATCCCTCCCCTGTTCCAACACCCGAAAGCAGCAAGCTTGCTGATCAGCATTGCAGTGGAAAAAAACCAATGAATGATCAGGACTTCAGTGGCAGTGCAAAGAGAAGTTCTGGGACCAAGAAAAGCAAGGGGCATGAGTGTCCATTCTGCTTCAAGGTTTTCAAGTCAGGCCAAGCTTTGGGAGGTCACAAAAGGTCACATTTTGTTGGAGGATGTGAAGTCAAAACTGTGGTACTTGGGCAGCAAGAACCTGATCAACCCCCTCCTCATGAGGCTGAAATCACAGCACTATTTGATCTCAATCTTCCAGCTCCAATGGAGGATGAAGCAAATGACCATTTTGGGTACATGGCATGGTAGATTGGAAGACAGGGTTTTTCAAGTATGGACCGAAACACAGTATGCACCAGAATCCTTGAACGTTGAATCCTTAACTGCACTTCCAGCCGTTCATTCACCTAGTTGATTTTAGAATTTTCGTGGAAGAAGATGCAACAAAAGCGTGAAACTTTTTTGGTGGGTCTCTTTATCTGTTACTGTAGTGACGCAAATGAAGGCAAAGTACAGGCAATGTGGTGAATTTTTTGTTTCTCTTTGGGTCCATCCGTTCAAAGGAATGCCTTGCAGAGGTAATGGGTGCATTTTTAGTTTCAGAGACTTGGAAGAATTGAGTAATTCTTGCAAATTTTCCATCTTTTAGTTTTTGGCTTGTTCTGAATAATTTATTTCATCATCTTTCTCATTTGTAGTGCACTGTTTTGGAATTTTAAATTATTATATATTCTTCTACAGTGTTTTGGATAAAACAAAAGTTAAGAGTAATGCTGGATTGACATTTTTAGATCAAATTTGTAAATCATATAATATATCATCAATAGTAAATCAGTATGTTAATAATCTAGCCCCTGACTAATTGAGAGGACATCAAATCTTCTGCACCCAAAGCCCTATGTGACTTCTCTGCAACCTATATCTTTTGTTGACATCAAGTTATTTATTTAAATTATACTTAACCGTGTTAACTTTTCAACTTTTCTCTCCAATAAAAAATAAAAAATTAAAGATAAATTAAATCAAACAAATATGCGTCACTTAAGTAGATAAGATAGAAAAATTACAGAGAATTTTGAGTACAGAAGATTTCAACTCTTACGAGAGACTCTAGGACGACCCAAAGAAATAATCTAGCCCATGATAGTTCACAGCACCAAAAAAGGAACGTAATTGCTAAAGTCATGGGGTCCTAGGTCATGGAAAGTGACACTTCATCAGATATGGTTTTCATAAATAAGGTAATTTTCGAGAGCACATACTCTCTCCCCTCTTTTACTTGTAACTTTAAATGGAAAAGTTTAAAGACCAAGGGAAATTGTAATTCACACTAGTTTAATTTTTCGCTGAACCGAAAAGAAAAAAAACTTACATTTATACATTTCTTTGGATTTTAGAACGAGATCTGTAGCTGATAAAATAATGACATGTGTTTTAATTTTTTTTAATTAATATTATAATAATATTGATACGAAACGTCATGTAGATCTCATTTAGACTAACCCTAAAAGATTATAGAGACAAATTGAAAGGACTAATTGTTTCTCACCTTACATAATCAACTCCACTTGTAATTGTGACCATTCAAAACTTGAGACTGATTTCCTATTAAGCACCAAATTCAGTGTTGAAAACTGTTTTATCCAAAAGTTTCTTCAAGGACCACCTGCTTTATGAGGAAATTTTAAAAAGTGGTGCCACTTAAAATGTTGGAAGAGAAGTTTCCTCCATAATTTACATCCCTAAATCACTCACACCGTGTTTTCACATTCAGATATGCATTTGCATTTCTGTAAAATTATGATTACATAGAAGAAAGTTTCAAGCCAATCTTCCTTGTAGAGTCTTCTTTCAATGTGATAAAAAATGGCAACCTTAAGCCAATAAGGCTCTCAGTTTTGTGGCGGTGGGCGGGAAGGGTGGGTGGAGGGGGGGGGGGGGGGTGGGGAGGGTTGGGGTTATTGTACGTAACCTTATCCTTACTTTGCAAAGAGGCTGTTTCCATGACTTGAACCTGTGACATCTCGGTTACAAAGGAACAACCCTTCTGTTTTATAAAATAAGAAACAAAATTGTTTCACATTACAACTTGTAAAT
This sequence comes from Pyrus communis, assembly GCF_963583255.1. Lineage (NCBI taxonomy): Eukaryota > Viridiplantae > Streptophyta > Magnoliopsida > Rosales > Rosaceae > Pyrus > Pyrus communis. The sequence goes on along the minus strand of NC_084808.1, from coordinate 26,176,338 downwards.
TAGGGGATCCTAAAATAGTAAAAGCTTCTGCAAATAGAATTTGGGGTTGTTAGAGATATGGATATGTCTTAAGCATCAAGGTTGAAATATTGGACTAAAGAAATATAATTAGTTTGTGGAATCATGAGGAATCAAAGTCCATTTTGCACTTTTCATCGATGGGGAAGAAATTTTGGTTCAAGGTGGTTGCATAGCACCTACCACTAAGCATTTGAGTTTGTTTTAATTCATCTGTGTTAGGGAAACTTTGGTCCAAAACGGTCATATCCGTTTGGAAGAATCATTGTTTGATACTGTCATATAGAAATGGGCCATGAAATGAAAACTTCACCTATGATATTTACCAATTCACTATAGAAAATTTGGCATAACCAATTGCAGGTTTCGAACTTTGGATTTTTGTTGAGAAATTTTTCTCTAATTACCACTAATCTAAATGAGTTGATATATTCATCCCGAAATTTTCATAATTTCTATCAAAATCAACCGATATTGATATTTTCACTCGTATCGATATTTTAAACATTAATTATAACTAACGAATAAATTAGTTATACTACATGACAAAATCGAAGTACTGCTTATTTACCTTTATTCTTCACAAAGCACACAGGGGTTGTTTTGTGCATTATTTTCCAACTAATATGTTCCTTCCATCATCTTAGTGTAGTGTGTGTTCTGTAGATGACCTCAGCCCTCAGCCCTCAAGACAACCTTTTTCTTATGGGGAAATAAAAGCTCGAGTCAGCTTTGCATTGCATTCGCATCAACTCGAATCACGAAGCACTTGAGAGGAGTATCAATTGCTTTATGTAAATAGAATTATGAACTCATATGGAAACACCAAATCTTTCAAAACCAAACATTCATTATTGCACACTCTAACTCTTTAGGCAACTTGGATTGGCTTGTCACTATATCATATCACAAACCTGTGTCACTTTTGAGTAGCGATTTTGGTACTTGTTTTATCTTCTGTCAATCCAAATCGAGTAACCTGTAATTTTTATAGAATCCACAATACTATTGATGCATATGTGAGTCAAGTGAATTAGTCGTTACAATATGCTTACCTACCAAGCTCTCACTCAAATTTGAATCTCCTCCCCTTAAATTAGAGTCTAAATATACGAGAAGCTAAATTATTTTGGTATACCCGGCCAACTTGGAAAGACTTAATATACAAATTACCAGGCTCATTGTTTTTCTGAACCTGTGGGCAATAAGTACCCATTAATTAAATCAATGTGCAAGTGTAACCATTTTATGGCATCAAACATTATTTGTTTGGTGTGATAGAGGAGCTGACTCATTTATTCCGATAGAGAAATGTTTATATGAAATGGAAGAATTAGGAGTGGGGTTGGTCATGGCTATTTTTTCCATTTTTACCGCTGCATAGAGGATGGAAATGTATTACCCAACATGAACAATTGAGGGTAGCTAGGGTTCCTTGTGTTTCTGATTTTTATTTGTTTTTGGGTGGACATCTTTATCATGCCTTTTCTGATACTAAAATGTGGATGATTTTCATATATTAAAAAGTCTCTTCTACTTTCCTATCAAATCTCTCTTTATTCTAGCACATAAATGAAGGATCAAAGAGATTATGGTAGATCGCATTCACCAAGAAATGACCTTAATCGAAAATCGGATCGGCAACAAATAACCTGCTTTATCTGGATTCAACTCGTACTCATAGTTAAGCAGCAACATGAATATGAGACTAAAGTCCCTCCATGCATCCTAATACTAGCAGCCCCTTCTTAAAAGAGATTTGAGCAGCCGTCTGAAAAGACTATTGCTGCGCAAAAGAATATGTTTAAAAAGAAGAAAAATCACAAAGTGAGTGCAGAAGGATCTGGAAAACATAGAGTGGTCCTGCAATCGAATGAACGTCTAGGCGCGGAACTGTGCTCAAAAAACCCAAGTAGAGAGTAATTTTGTTTATAAGTTGGACCAGAGAAAATCATAACAATTTTCTGAATTTCCGACTCCTTTCACCCTCGAGTTTGAACCTTCTTCTCTAGTACATGGGCTTATGTTCATGATCAAAATTGTAGACTACAAAGTAATAAAGCCCAGCCACAAGAAAGGCCAACATGGCTCAATTAATTGAAGAAGATAATTTGATTTGTTGTGTCACTCTCAAATCTCTCAATCAGTTGCTTTGATGGAGATCGGCTACGATTTATAGATTGATTGGATGTTACACATAACTGAAATCACAGGAACAATATGGACATAAGGTCTGCCACTTGTTGTCCAGTTTCGAGAGGAAACAAAACTAGAATGCAAAGATGATGATATTTCAAAACCAATCACATATAAAAATCTCAAAATACGTGACATTGTATTAATCATCTAGGATGCCATGAATACCTAGGCGTACAAACGCGTGTAGGTAAGTCCTCCATTTTCGGAGGCCACAAGATTCGACAGTTCCACCACTCTATATCACTTTAAGGTTTAAATGTCAAAATGGTCCCTGTGTTATAATCATATGGCCAATTTAGTCCCTGTGTTTTCGATTTGGCTAATTTAGTCCTCGTGTTTGTCATTGTTAGCCAATTAAGGACATTTAATTCAATCTCTTTTAAAAAAACCCATAAGAAAAATTATATGAGATACAATTACCCTTTCTCTTTACAGAAAAATGCAAATCAATGAGAAATTACACATATAAGAGATAAAGCTTCCAATATTAAAAATGATTAAGGTTGTGACATAGAAAAGAGAGGGGTAATGTTAGGGAGAAGGTCGGGGAGTTAGGAAGAGAATAAAATTTTTTTTTAATTTTTTTTCATTTTAAAATAATTTTATAAATAAGTTTGTAATAATTTATAAATTTTTTACAGAAATTGAATGGAAATGTCCTTAATTGGCTAACGAAGATAAACACAAGGATCAAATTGGCCAAATTGAAAACACAAGAATTAAATTGACCCAATAACTAAAACACAGGGACCATTTTAACATTTAAGCCTAACTTTAAACAGCGGCTAGGGTTAGAATGAGGATGCGATGGGAAGCTACTGCGCACATTGAGAATGAGAAGTTTTTTTATATGACAATTATACGGCCACATGGTGTTATTAATTTACATGAAATAAACGTTATGTATATATAAGGCTCTTTATGTAAAGGGATCCCCATTTTTTTTAAAAAAGGGGATTAAGTGTGGGGCTCATTCCACATCGAACTTCAACGATCCGAACGTCTATTTTGTAAGTCTCTATTCATATATCATCCTTGCAAAAATTCAATTCAATTTGAAACCATTTGCCTATTTAATTATCAAGATAAAATTTTATTGTTTTTTATATAACAAAGTATTCATTAATTTCTTTGGACCCAATTAGGTGTCTTAAACATTTCCGATTAGCTAATATTTTGCAAGGATGATGTATATGGTGCAACTTGAAAAATAGACGATTCGGATCGTTAAAGTTTGATGTGGTGTGAACCCCACAACTAATCTCTATTTTTATTAAAAAATAATAATAAATAAATAAATAAAATCTCCTCCTTTAAAGATTTCCTATATATATACATATTCCATGCCACCGACGATCAAGGAGACGGGAGACTGGAAATTTCCTGGCCTGTGATCATATCCCCTCCCGCACATAGCGGCAGGTTTAGCTCATCTCTTGGACCACCTCAATTTCTATTTTCTACGTTACCACTTTACGCTGCTTATTCACTCATCACTGATTCAGAGCCTCAGAGAGCTGCTCAATACCGCACGCGCGCGTCCTCTGCTATCTGCTATGCTGACATTGAAGAATCTGATTACACGACACCACGCCACTTGTTCATGCATGAATGTTGAAAGCCTTCATTTTAATCATGCAAACTCCACACGCTCTTTTGGAGTTGGAATTGGAATTGTTAATGTATGCATGCACACAGAATTTATCAAAATTAACCACATCGTTATAATTTCTAAAACTTGGACCAAAATAAATACCATCTAGTTCTAATCGATTGGATTTTTATGTTTTAGTTATACTCCGTTGCAGCTAGCTGCACTTGCAAACACAATAACAACGATATCAACTATAACAGGATTAATCCGCAACCTAACGTAAGATAACTTCTTTATACGTCCTTAGGGTAACTTTACTCACGGGTGCTTTCTAGGGTTTTTAAAGGGAAATTATGTTCGACAGAAAGCAACTGCCATCACCAAACAAAAAGAGGGGGCCACTGGTCACTGCGTTACTTGATTAGTAGTTAATTAACTAGTGTACGTTCCTCTCTGAATCTCAAACCGAATTTGTAAAACTGCTATTCATGAAAAAGCTAGGCCGGTAGGTATACATAAATTAATCATGTCCAGCTTTAGAATATTAGGCGGCAATTAATTAACAATTCTGGTAAATGGCGCAGGGGTAAGGGAATTGGCACTTTAATTAACACCAGTCTGCCGGTAAGGAAGCTTTACGTACGTAATTGCCGGAAAAAGACGAAACAAAGGTGAAAAGGAAGAGTGAAAAAAGCAATGTCGGCCAAGCAACGCGTACGCAAACTCAGCCGACAACTATACAACTAGGGCAATTCACATATCTCCTGGAAAAACAATATGTTTCAAGGATCATACAAATTTAGTTTGGCGATTAATTCTGGGTTTTGAAGCTGACGATTACTTTACAAAACCTACCGAAATGATTACAATACGATCGATGCATGGTACACACACACACACACACACATATATATATATATACACACATATATATTATTTGTTGAATAAATGCTTTATTTATATTATAAAATAATACAAATTAAAGTCCGTAAAACCAACCAAATCCAATGTGATCAGTATTAAGAACTAAAACTGCATACTAAAACGATACGATGTCTGAAAAAATATCACGTGAAATAAAACAAAAAGTGGAGTCTTCAAAAATTCTGTCTGAATAAATATGGTAATCAAATCTCAGTTTTGAGTTAATCAACTTTCGCAATTAACGTTGCGAATAAATATATGATATTCTTGGGATAATTTGTTCGATTATATATATGTACAAAAAATGAAAGATTCTGTTCATGAGGTACAATCCATTAATTTACATACAAAGCTTAATATATACTAGCTAGATCAGAAGCTGAAGAAAATGCAGCTGCTAAGCCTACCCGCATGCATGCATGGCCTGTAGAGACGACGACGTTGGCCAAGCTAATTTAACAATATTGATCCTACAGCCCTACCTACACAACAAAGATTTAGTTAAATTAAGTACGTATTATCTGCTAAACCATGATTAACAGCACTGAAAATGAAATTTGCGTATCTCATGGATTATTACACACTAAAGGGTTTTGCGTTTTTTACTGCAGCCATTCTGAAAGAGAACGTACGGCATCAATTTGTATGCGTTTCTTCTTTTGTAAGCTTTTTCCCTCTTACTTTTTAAAATGTTCTGGTCAATCCCAAAATTCTCAATTGATGCATATTTTGATCATATATATATATATATATATATTTTTTTACTGCAGCCATTCTGAAAGAGAACGTACGGCATCAATTTGTATGCGTTTCTTCTTTTGTAAGCTTTTTCCCTCTTACTTTTTAAAATGTTCTGGTCAATCCCAAAATTCTCAATTGATGCATATTTTGATCTATATATATATATATATATATATATATATATATATATATATGAATGCACGAGTCTTAGCGCATACCACCTCCTGAGAGTAATATAGCCACCCCATTTGTTAACCAAGTCAAAACCAGCTCAAAAAGGCAAAAAAAAGAAAAAAAAGTTTTTAATTTTTGTTGGTTTGCTACCACCCTTGAGGAGTGGGGTGCCCTACTAACCCGAGTAGCATATGACGTGCTTAATGCAACCTCGCACCCCACCTTTACCCACCCAACTCAAGCTCTACCACTACCAATCACTTTAATGCGCTGCATAGTTACAAATCTAAGTTACCAGGCTCAGTAGTAGTTTTCAATTTTTGGAAAACTAAAAATAGTTACCAACAAGTTTTTAGTTAAAAAAAATATAAAAATAAAAACTGAAATGAATTGGTTATCAAACCACCCTTTATTTTCAGTTTTCAAACTCTTATTAGTACACCAAAAAATAACCATTTTAGTTTGTTTTTTTTTTTAAATCCCCCAATGTATGAAAACTCAAAAAATAGCTTTAAATTTATCTTATTTTATTTTTAATTGAAAACATTTACCAAATAAGTTTATAGTCTTTATAAACTAAAATTAAAAATAAAATGATTATTAAATGGTCAGTTAAAATTTCAACTCACATAACAAAAAATGTTGATCAGTTTCGCCCCACAAGATTGTAATAACGTCGGAGGTTTCCGAGAATATAACAGTTTAACATTTGAATGATCAGATATGTATTGCAAATATGGAGATGAAAATAATCAATCCAAACGCCCTTTAAGGGAAAAAAATTTGAATTATCATGTTATGGAGCTTCCTTTAACTTGTTTTAGCTGAATGAGGAGACAGCTGAAAAGAAGATGTGTAGGCATAATAATTAAAGTTGGCATGCTTCTAATCAAAAGATAAGATATAGTCAACAACCTAGCACTAGATCCCAAGCGTAGCAGATAAGTTTGTAGCCAATGAGAACTACATGATGTTGATAAATGATAGTGGTGGTGCATCAAAAGCCACAAGCACACAATTAGATGCACAAAACTATGAACGAGGATCCTCTTCGGATCCTCTTTGTGTTCATTTATCGTAAATCGTATGACTAATATTCCTCATGTAATATTTGTATTTAATTTTAAATGAATAAATTTACAATGATTTTTGACCACACGATGTACGATGAACGGACGTGATTGAAGGAGCCCCTGGATCCTCACAAATAGGATTTGGAGAGGATCCTCATTCCAAAACTATATACTAGTCATAGGAAAGGGATCATCTCTGAATCTCTTTCACTAAATCCTCTCAATCAATCAATCCGGACCTTTGAAATTTGATCAAACGACTACAAATAAGGGCCTCTTCAAAAGTTATAATAACTGTAACCGTTTGATCAAATTTTAAAAGCCCGGATTGATTGATTGAGAGGATTAGGTGGAAATGATCCAAAGAGGATCCCCTTCCCTAGTCATATAGATTAAGAACAAGGAGATAGAATTAAAAAGAATATTTGGATTCCATTCGGATTCAAGTTGTGGGGATTCTAGGGATCCTCACATTCTAACCGTTTATTTAAAATTAAACACAAATAGTACATAACGAAAACCGACCACATGATGTACTATGAACGATCATGATATGAGGATTCCTAAGATCCTCACAAAGAGGATCCGGAGTGGATCCTCATCCTTAAAAAGCTACATTCTTCCATTCAAGCGCCTAAAGTAACATGCATCTCAAGAAATCAAAATTACTATATAATTAAGTTGCTATAATTCTTCATCATCCTTTTAACTTTTAGGGTGTTCAAACCAACAGTACTATTGCCTATATTCTGGTGATTAATATATATATATATATATCTGAAAGTGTTCAAGCTAGGTGATTGTTAAGAAGGAAGTACAGACGTTATGAACTTTTATCGTAAGAGCAACTTCTACGAGTACACTGCTACTATAACGTGTTATGTCATGAAAGTCATTCTTCTTAGGCATTATAAATTAGAAAGATCTTTATATGCATTCAACAGTTAAATAATTCAAGTGGAATATTGGTGTGTATTGTTACCATTTTATCCGTGTCCTCATCAATTTCGCATCCCAGGAGGTACAATGTCTCCAAGAAGCCCTTCGTCTGTAGGAAGAGGTGGGGTTAGCTGAGGGTCAGTGGAGTGGGATGATCCTCCTGCAGCTTGATCATCGTCATGACGTGGGACTACTACTTGGTGCGACGAGGTTGGGGTCAAATTAATAGGACTAGTTATCTCTCTGGGTCGAATTGTTGGATAATACATGAACTGTGAGGCTGGAGGCAGCTGAGCCAACTGGTGGCCTGCAAAGCCAGATTCATGACCAATGACTCCCCCACGAGGGAATGCAACTGTATGATGACAGTGTTGGCCTTCATATGTGGTAATTACAGTTGTGGGATCTTGAGAGGAACGCTCAACTCTTTTCTTCACCGTGCATTTGGTATTTGTGCAGCGATAATAGCTCCTGCAAATTAAACAAAAGATTGAGTGTAAGAATGTGCGTATAAAAACTACAAGGCATGCATGTACATACATTTACTGTTCGAATATTCTCTTGTTTCAATAATTCAATTTGAAGTTGTTTGAGCCCATATTTGTAAATTTCGTCAGCTAGAAGAAATTAGTTGTTTAATATTCAAGTATTCTCTGTCGTTAGATAATGGAATGGCACGCTCGTAAATTATACAATATCTAGACGTATTCCTGAGGCTTGGAGACTTAGGGTAAACATAAATAAAGTTATCAGTTATAAGAAATTAAGAAAAATGTTTCCATGTTTACAGATGACAAGGATTTAACAATCTCAAAATCAAATATATAGCAAGAACCATAAGAAAATTGTTGTTTAATCAAATCAACCAACATTTTTAGTTTGAATTCAGCACTGAAAAGAATGTCAAGTTCCTCGCCAGCTAATTTAGTGGAGATAGTAATTTAGTGACAGACCTTGGAAGCCAGGCTTGCCTAGCAGCTGCACGTAGTATCTTCAGCTTAACTAGTGTGTGTATATATATTAAGCTTTGTATGTAAATGGTGCATTCCTCATGAATCAGATTCTACAAATGAAGTCTAGCTAACATCCTAGTGGATAGGATGTTGAGTTTCTATTTATGCGATGAGAGTTCAAAACTTCTTCCTTCCTAAACTAATGAAATAGTTTCAAACCTTTCCCAAATAACAATATAAAAAAAATTTAAAGAAAAGTTAGACCTTGGAAAGGGGCTATTTTTAACAGCCTTCTGACCATATTTCCGCCAACGGTAGCCATCCTCAAGATGATCAACTTCACTCTTTGTTATGAATGCGAATCGTGGCTGCCGGATTCTCTTCGGCCCCTTCATTTTAACCTTACTCCTACAAAATATTTTACCTACAATTATCACAACAAAAACAATAGCTTGAAAAATCCAAAGAAAAAAGGCAAAACATAAGTGAATTTTATTTCCTATATATTGGAAATTAAACGGAAATGTTATATAAAGTACTACTACATATTCATGCATGTTTAGTTTCTAATTAATGTGATCCAACTAAAACTAATACCAATGAAAGAGTAGTGCTCTATTAATTAAGTCTCAATTACCACTGAAAACTAATATGCAAGTGTATTATGTGTGTGTGTATATATCATGCATTATGTTTTACGTTAATTAAATCTAAAATGCAAGTGTATTTGGAGTTGTTAAATACTAGAGTTTTTGGAAATACAACAACATACTTATTTTAACAATTACTGATGGCAAATTTGATACCAAATTAGGTTGCTCATTGTATGGTTTAGCCGAACTACCCATCTTCCATTGTGTAAAAATATATCAATGTACTAAAAAAAAAAAACAATTAGAGGAGGGATGGCAGAGTATAGGACCAAATTAACCTTAAATTGTCAGGGAATAAACCATTAATTCTTATCAAAATTACATTAAATCTCAAATTCAAAACAGTACTTTACATGCATTAGCAAATGGTTCAACATGGTCGGCGACTATAAGTGAGATGGTGCATTTAATTTTGAAATTTTCAGTGTGTCAAGAACACGGCCAAGTCATAAAATCAGTGGTTGAAATTTTTTTTTTCTCCAAGTATTCAATCATTTATATTGTTCAACCACTTGTATTGTGATACTTGTTGTACCGACCCATATTCCCGATACATTGTAAAATCTCTCTGTGTAATTATAAACCCCTATTATTAGGAAGAAATCCAAAAATATGCACCACAAATTAAAGAAGAATCCAGAATTATCATCACCCAACTCCCTCTTTATTATGGTAGTGCAACTTAAGAGACAAGTATGTCACATGCATCGATCACTTACTCACGAAAATGCTACTGCACTAGTCGCAATAATAACGAAACAAATCAATATTAAAATATTAAAAAACCCTACAACAAATAAAGCAAGCATATAATTACATTATTGTTCCTAATTAAACCCAAATCATTTACAAACAATCATATAATAAAAACTCGCTTTATTTCCACCATATTCTCCCTCTTTTTTCCCCGCACGCGTTTACCTAAAAGTGCGAATTTTAGCACGCCATCCCGCCGCTGTTACGGCGGTGTTCGCGTCCATAAAATTAGAAACTTGAAAAGCCCTTCAATCTCGGTTAAATTTGCTTTGCCACGCCCTAAATCTCTGTGGATTTACGAAAATGCCACCCCAACTTGCATGAAGTGGAGCTTCTTCTAGTTTCTTACTTTCTACAGCGTATGGACGCACACCCCAATTGCAGATTTTGCACTCCCTTCTTGATATTTTTCATTTTTCACCGTTGAACTATTTATTTTGTTAAAAGATCCCCTCCCACAGTTTTAGCCCACGAAAAAGCAAGTTAATCACGCATTAAGCCATCATTAATCAATAATACTCAATCATGGAAACCCAACTCACGGTATCTCGGGCGGTGGTTTGCCACCGGAGCCTGTAGACCTCTCAGGCGGATCCTCGCTGGAGCTCGTAGACGCTGACGGATTGGTCGAAGCGGATCCGACAACAGGGGCCGGGTCGGGGCTCCCAAAGGCGGCGCTGCTGCTGCTGCTGTTGTTCTCCAAAACAAGAGGACCACTACTAGTAGTTCCCGCCAAATCGGACGTGTCGGCGGCGGCGGCGATGGGGTCGAGGCAGGGGAAGCAGTCATCGGGTTTGGAGGCGTCCGGGTTGAAAATCCAGCCGAACTCGCTGAGTATGTTGTTGTCTCTGTCGTGGGTATTGAAGAAGTAGGCGCTGTCCGAGTCGGGAGTCCAGGTGGACTGAGTCGTGAACTCGGTCGTGGTTAGTGGATGTCGTTTTTCGTTGTCGTCGTCCATGAGAATCGATCAGGACGATCCGCCGTGAAGTGGTGGATTGTAATCGGCCGTGAGAATTGAGCATGAATTTGAAGGACGAGGGGGAGAGAGAGAGAGAGAGAGAGAGAGAGAGAGAGAGAGAGAGAAGAAAAAAAAAAGAGATAAAATTAGGGTTTTGGCGAGTGAGTGTTGGAAAGGACGCGTAGTTTATGAACTTTATGAAGAAGGGATGGAAAGCTTAGTCTCGTCAATGCACAGTGGCAATATTTGGAGAGAGAGAGAGAGGGAGAGAGGGGGAGAGAGGGAGAGAGAGAATTGGAAAAAAGGAATCAAATGGAGAAGAGAGAAGGTAGGGAGGGAAGAGAGAAAAGATAAGTTAGAAAAATCGCCGTCAACCTTTCAAATATAGTACGGGAGGCTCGTATTAAGCAAAGCCAAGGGGAGACCGGGGCAAATGGCCCCTCACGCGTTTATACAAAAAAAAAAAAAAGAAGCCTATTTTGCATATCAGCCGGCTAAGAGTCTTCATTCTTGTATTCGTTTGAATTTCTCTCTAAACATTGCTTGTATCTGAACAATGAAGACAATTAATGCTCATGTCTACTTATTCGGTGCACTTCATTGTCCACTCAATTGTTAGCAACATACTTTTATCGTACAAATATATTAAGGAGAACCATTTATTTTTTTAATAATAATTTAAATATAATCTTTTGCTAAAAACCAATAAAAAACTATTTAACGATCCTTGTGTATCCAACGGTTTTGATACTTCAACCTTATTACTACATATGAGTGACAAAAAAAATCGCCGGTTCATTTGATATTTGGCATATGAACTTTAAATAGTTATTCAGGAATAAATAGTTTTGACTACAAGATTTTTCCAATAAAAATATGTTAATTACAATTAGATGTATTTTTCCGTGAAAAGTAGTACTAGGTAGACCAAATTTTAAATCAAATTTGTGTACTATGTGATGTGTTATAGGTAAAAAACAAACATGTTAATTAACACTTAAGTACCAATCTAACCATAAACACATCATATGATTTACAAAATTTAATTTAAATAGTTGATTTTTCTAGTATTACTCTTATGTTAATTACAGTGAGATGTACTTTCCTTCAATTTCTTTATATTAATGTCTTTTGGCTACGGAATTAATGCATCATGTGTGTTTGTGTATTATTGCATGGGTCAGATGTTGATTGAGTAACTTAATCGAAGAATAGTAACATGGTACTTTGTGAATGCTACCCTTTATGCGTGTGTATGTGTGTGTGCGCGCGTATATATATATATATATATTGAAGATATATCATCATGTGGCCGATTCATGTGGTGGTGAAGGATTTTCGTCATTATAGTCATCATTTTATTTTCAAGTTTATTGTAGAATTCCAAACTCGATTTTTTTTCAATATATGCGTTTAATTAACGATGTTGATTACATGTACGACTGTTGCAATGACTTGGACAATTCTCCAATGCTCAACATTCATGGCTTTAGTTAACCATGTTGCTTGAGTTGTAACATCATGTTCATACCAATAATTGTGAGAACATTAACACGTGTAACGTATAAAAAAAAAATCCATCTATGGTACGATTAAGTTTGAATTCGTTTTGTTCTCTTCTTTGTGGGCTTTTTCTATGATACAAGGCTATAAGGTAATTCTTAGAGAAATTAATTTTAGGAGATGGATATGTTGCACTACTTCTTTTTACACACGTTTTTATGGGGCTCTTTGTAATATTTATTTCAACGATCTGAATCGTGTATTTTTTAGGTCTTCCCACAAAGTAGGGCTGGAAAAAAATCCCAAAAATCCCAAACCAAACCGAAAAAATCCCGATCCCAAACCAAAATTCCCGAAAATTTCGGTATGTCATCCCGAACCAAACCGAAATTTTCGGTATGGGATTCGGGATTACATCTCCATTTTTTCGGTATTCCCATACCGAATAGAAATAAATATTATATATATATATATATATATTATTTTTTAATTATAAGAGAATTATTTTTTAATTAATGGTATTGGTAGCCACTAGTGTGATTAATCTTTGTCTCAACTAAATAACTAATGTTTGTTTGTTCAATTTGTTTGTTTCTATATTCCAGTTGTCTCAACTAATGTGATTAATCTTTGGATATTAGTTTCCTGCATACCTAGCCACTAGTGTGATTAATATGTGGATATTAGTTTCCTGCATACCTAGGCAAATCAAGGAAACAAAGGAGCAAAGACCATTATGCATGCATGAACATATCAGTATACATATATTGTATATATATACACAGACAAGGTGGGTACAGGGCATGCAATTAGTTGAGCTCAAATTTTTTTCTTTTGTTTTCGAGTACACAATATAGTTGTTCTTTCAGACATGGGCGCCGCCAAAATTTTCATTTAATTACAACTATGTGGAGGAGGAATCAAAGTTGGAATGTGGGGTGAGATGGCATTAGCCCAAAAACTTTGTGCACAAATGGGTAGTGGGTAGATTGAAACTTAATTTTAGCCCAAAAACATAATATGTCAAATTTTAGCCCAAAAACATAATATGTCAAATTTTAGTCCAAAAGCCCAAAGACATTTCGGGATTCCCGATTTGTCCCGAAATCCCGAAATTATTTCGGGATTCCCGAAAATTGGGATTCCCGAAAATTTGGTTTGGGATTGGTATTGAATTTGGGATTCCCAAAAATTTCGGTTTGGGAATCGGGACAAGGGTTTCGGTATGGGATCCCATACCGAACCACCCCTACCACAAAGTCTATATCTACCAAAAATTACTCAAATCTGAAATCATATAACATTGGACTAAGGGTTTAGGGTTTCTTTGTAGAACCGTATTTGCCAATTTTCTTCATTACAAATGAATGCAATAATTGTTCTAGATTTGTCTAATTTTGCAATGATGATCTATGAATGATGTTGTGAAAGGCTGATGGTCTGTATTATTAACATACATTACGGAATGGGCCCAACAAAAATGTGTGTAAAAAATTATGCAAAAAAACGGTGTCATGGATCCACTCCTAGTTTTATATTTGTTCATAGAGAACAAGTTTTCTTTTCTCACAAATCTCACCAATGTTTGCCATGTAAATGCTATATCTAGATAGGAAGATAACTCTTTGTTAACCAAAGAGAAATAAACAACCATTTGACAACGATAAACTAACTATTATGTCATTATTACTCTAAATCAATTTATATATAATTTGATTTACCCACCTTCCTCTATCCAACACCCCTAACTTCTCTCTCATGCTCTCCATACTTGCTTGCGGTAACTAACTCACATTCATAGCGTAATTTTTCTCCTTAGTAAAGTTCGTCATAATCAATCTATGCATCACGCGGGTAAATGCTAGATACACATGACTAGATTAGAGCGATGAAGTATTGCTATCAACTTTCATAAACCGTAATTAATTAAAATTAAAGTCAATGAATCATATCAGAAGGTGTTGAAATCAAACGAGTATGGTTCAGTTGTCAAATTAAATTTCAACAAACAATGTATCCATTTGACCAAAAATAAAAAAATAAACAAACCAACAATATTTGCCTACAGGTGATAAGGGGATGAACACTTAACGAAGTTCATCATCCCTTTTTACCTTAATTTCTTTGTCGTGTCCTTTTTTTTTTTACAAATAATAAATCAAATATATTTATCTTGGAGGATATTATTTTCCTCAAAAACAAAAAAAACCAAAAAACAAAATCTTGGAGGATATTATTTTATTTTGTTTTGGAGGATATTAATCATATTATTACCCAAATTAAATAAGGAACTTTAACGAAAAGCTCACAGTACTTTTTACTTTAACGAAAAATTATATTTTTACACTAAATAAATCAATTTTGGTACTATTTACTTTACCTTTTATTTTGTATTTATCGTTAAAACTTAAAGTTTTCAAATCATTTTCATTAGTTTTTCTAATTAAATATTACACTCCCTCAATTGGGCAAGGCTTTTGAGAGGCCCCGGGGGAGGAGAAGGAGAGGGACCTGGCTTCTCTGCCCTCCCAGTTTCCATACACTCCTATCCCTTCCTATTTTGTGCAGTCACGGTTAAGCTACGTCAACATTTTATATTGATTTTTTTTATAGAGATAATAAGACAAAAGGCAATAATGATATAAAATGTTAACGTGATTTAACCGTAACCGCACAAATAAGAGAAAATAAAAGTATATGAGAACCAAAATGGCAGAGAAACCAGGTTCGAAGGAGAGACTAATATCCAAATCTTTTTAATTGATATAAAAACTATTTGAGCCTCGTGCAAGCAAGCAAGCACGTCGTTTCAACCGATTTTTACAAAATAAAAAATAATAGACCATGTATTGTTAAAGGAATTTGGATCCTTTCCTGAGGCTTAGGAGGCTAAGCCTCCTGAGCAAAATACATGAACTGTTAGATTTTGATCTAACAACTACAAACATAAAAATTTTTAAAAATTATAATAATTGTAACCGTTGAATTAAAATTTAACGATTCATGTGTTTTACCTAGGAAGCTCAGCCTTCTAAGCTCAGGTGATGATGGAAATCCTTGTTAAAGAGCAACCATTGTAAAAAAAAAAATTGGTCAAATATAAAGAACTGCTAACTTTGAAAATCTTTGTGGATAGTATATTTCGGAACAGTAAAATATTTTTATTTTTTAAGCAATCGATGATCTGTAAGACCTACGTATGAGTGTGAGAATGACTTAATTACATAAAATAAACTTACTGTCGCATGACGTTCAATTTATGTAAGTTGCTCTGTCAAGATACGATATAAATTAATATACTATGTATTTTGTTAGAAGGGTGAGTGTGGAGACTGGGTACCCCAGGGACCCACATGTCATGTCACAAGATTTTATAGAGATACGTTGGGGTAATTGGATCGATTGTTGCAAGATACAAGTTGAAATGGAAATTTCAATTTAAAAAAGAAAAAATTTCCGTTCTGAGTGAATATTTCTGATTCCAAAAATTTGGATGACACTTGAAATGTACCTAACTAATCCGATTTGTCGTGCTTACTACTATAAAATATCATACATACCTTTATTTTTTCATGTTCATTATTATATTTAGAAATGTCTTATTTTGTATTTTGTATATTTAATCATACTATTGTAGGACTCCATATAATCGCCTGCCCAAAAACATTAGGGTCCCTCCTAGAAGTGGGTGACTCAAAAATTGTGTTTTTTACACATTCCACCGGGTAGAGTCGGTTAGTAAGTGTTTAATTTGTCATTAATGAATATTTGGTGTAGTAATGTTAAGCATTTATCTTGTCGGAGAAAATATAGTGTTACACTATTTATAAGTTTCTGCTCTTAGATATGATTTTCTTAAATAACGAGTTCGATAACAAATTATTGAGGTTGATTATCGTATGTTTATTCGAAATCCTTTGATATTCAGTATAACTCTGTAGTTATTTTGTGAACTTTAACTTGAAAAGTTACCTCAAAATGTATGGAAATTGGAGAGAATATATGCGTTATGATTTCATGGTTGAATTAAAGTCTAACCTCGGAATCCAAAATTTGTAATGTCATCATCAGAGTGGTTGCGGTTTCCTCCTCAGCATACAGTTGAGAACAGTGAGGAGCCTCTCCCCGTCCCTTGTTTTGGATCCACTGGTTCTCTTATTTGATTATTATTACAAATCTCATATCAATTATTATCTTGCTAAAATAATATTAATTATTTTATGTATTAATTAAATACAATAAGAGATCAATACCTTGCAAATTAATCTTTGAATTATTGGTTCTATATGATGTCTATACTAGGGATGGGTCCAAGCTAACAATATCTCCGGCACAACCGGTGAAGAAAGCTTCTTTCTCAAACGAACTCCAAAAAAAAAAAAACGTGAATTATTATGTATTTTGATCTCATCCGATTTTACGCAAACTTTCATCCAATGTAAAAGCTGCTTCAATAAACAGTAAGATTGCCAACTTGCCATATCGATGATTTACTCCTAACTCATGATCCAGAAAGCTATTCTATTTGAATGCATTTGCACAGTGCACTTGATTGCGCTGCATTATGTTGAACTTTAAAGAAGAAAAAAAACGAGAATGACTCACTAAAAGCCTAAAACATGAATTCTTCAACAGTTCAAGTTTACCTCCGGCCTTTAGATAAAGTAACAATACAAATTCAGAATTCACCAAACAAAATACCAAAATCCAGCTCGATCTATATAAACATCACATGGCATATAGAAACAAGCAATTATATATATCACGTTCCTTGGATTTGGAACTTTGTCTTGATGTAGTTTAATCATTGTCATGCATGACTCAGAGCTCATGACAAACCTACATCAATAAGGCGCTTTTCTTGATTATACATTAATCTGCATGCCAGTATATCGTGTATAAATGATATAATATGTATTCTACTGTTCTAAACAGTTTAGATTAAACATTAAAAAATTTACACAGATGGATTGGATAATTTATAGGTGCACCATAATTAGCATAATTACTAGCATAATCTTCTTATTATAATAGTATGGAATATAAATGTATAAGGTACCAATCAAATCTTTGTGGGATTAATGTGGTAAATCATGATTCATGAGGCCCAATATGCTCATTTTCATAATCTCCAAAGATCTGCATCTGTATTCTCTGCAGAAGCCACTAGAACTGCCCAAATTAATGCGATAAAGAACAAGTTTTTCTCTTCTTTTTTTATTATTTTCAAACAAAGAACGATTTGGGTTCCGACTAAGTAGAAATATAACTTTAGGAACTTCGGCCAAGCACGTCCTGTTCATATTGGTTTTAATTTTATTATTTTTGTTTATGTTGGTGATCGTTGGTTAATTATGTAGCAATTATATGATGAAGACTCAAATTTTTGTGATCAATATTGCAAGGGACCACTTTCCTTGAGTTTTTTTTTTCTTCTACTTTTGGTTTACCCTCGCTCTCAAGAAATGTATATTGACAGGGGAGGTATATTATGGTTACCCCTATCCTAATATAATGGAACGCATAAATGCGTACATAAATACATATATTTTATCGATCAAATGTAGGCAATTTCATGTAGTTGGCAGTTGGCACGTAAAAAAAAGATCCAATTCACTTTCATGATATTTAACTCCATCGATTGACATGGAAAATAATTGTATAAAGTGTAAATTTTAGGGCTAGTTCTGTTATAATACAACAACAAAGTCTTATCTCATTAAGTCGGGTCGGCTATAGCCTATAGTGCTGGATCAAAGATTTGAATTTTGGGTGGTCTTGCTATTATAGCTCTAAGATTTTTAGACAGAAACAGAGCGGAAAAAGCGCAAAAAAATTCAATTTATTTACTGAGATATTTTGTCGAATACTTGGTGGACTTGTTGTCATTAGTCAAACTATGTTACGCGCACATGTCAACATATATTGACATTTGCTGAAGCAATCTGATAAGTAAGAGACAATCTGTCGAGTGCTATCAGCACAACAGGTCTCTGTCGAGATATGCTAGTAAACATTACATGAAACACTTGGTGGGAACAAAAAGGATCCGAACCAAATATTCGGAAGGTCATCAGAAGACCTTCACATATATATTTCCCAGATTCTAGGTGGTTCTAGGACCACCTTGGTCCTAATGTACATCTGCCTTTTGTCGGCTATATGAATTCTAAAACGCTACTGCGCTCGATTTTGCATCATGTCTTATGTTAGGTAAAAGTCTCTTTCCAAATTTTTTCTTAAAGTTTCTTTCCAAATTTTTCTAGTCCTCTATTCTTTTTGTTCTAAACCTCTACTGTAATAAAAAAGAAAAAGATGCTAAGAATTATCCACAGCCAACACCGAAAAATTATTACAAGCATAAATATTACAACAAAAAAGTAGGTCAGGGCATCATCCCAATAACCAGAAGCATTGAACCCTAGATGTGTTATGTCATCATAAGTTTCCATTGTTAGTAAATTATAATCATTACACTCACTATATAGTGGAGGCAAATACGCCATGATTCTAGCTTGAGCAACCATTTTGTACAGTTCCCTTAGCAAAACCCTAGCACTGAAAGGGACATACACAACCATTTGGACCAAAAGATATAAGTTCTGCAGAATCTTAACTGCTCACACAAATATATGCATGTCGGAAGTGAAATATACCAAATAATATGTATATGCATGAACCAAATTGCTAGCTAGCTTTCATGCACAAATAATTGTAGGAGATCGAGTGTTCCTCTTTAACTTTAGCTTTATATATATCGTACAGAATCATTTTTTATTAAGTGGTGCTGCTTTAAAATGCAAATAACTTTGTTTCTGCGCTGTAATCTATGAAATTAGGGATGGACCACGCACTAGAGTTCTATGGCCTTTTTCCTTTCTATCTTCCTCCCAATGTACAAGTTACAATTGGCATTACCATATATAGTAAAGAGCCTGCCTGATTAACCACTTCAATCACATCATAAGTTTAAGAAACCCAGACACGGAAAACAAAATTGTTAAAACTTTGTATAAAATATATCCTAATTTAACAGAGATTTTTTACAGAATGACTAAAATAATTGACGATGATCAAACTCAGAAATCACTTCTATCGATTTTAAATCTCAGGGATTAAAGTGAAGAGTTATACCAATTTCATATACCATTTTGGATAGAAAAAACCTAAAATATAATATATTTAAATATGTATACAGATATACTAGATATTGTTTCTCATTCTGCTTGATGTACAGAAGCTTGCAACTGTATCAGTGGCTTGAAAAGCCGGACCCTTCGTGATGTAGCTAGCTAGCTTGGGCAAAACAAACACATTTGTGAACTATAAAGCTAGGGCATGCAAGTCCCACTAGAACCATAATGCTCAATTAAGCTTTTAAGTCATGTCTACGAGTCTGTTTTTCTCCCGATATGCATCTACAATTTATGCTTACGGTTTGTGGAGTATTTTTTTTAACTATGTATACGAGCATGATATGATTAACAGTTTTATGGTTTGTTTCCTTAGACTCTTTGACCAAATAAATAAAGAAACTATGCATCCACATGCGCTTGAGCACTGTAAAATTTTTAAATTTGTTTAAATGGAGATGGACCATATTGGTTTTACAAACTACTAAGGGCGGATGTATATTGGGACCCAGGTATTCTCATAATCATTAGGAGACCGGGAAACAAGCACCTGAAGGTCATCTAGGAACCTTCCGAATATTTGATATGGGTCTCCTTTGTACCCACCAGTGTTTGATGTAATATCTGATAGGTATATCTCGACAACACTCGACAAGTTGCATAGGCAACACTTGACATATGCTCTTGATAGCACTCATCAAATTGCTTTGGTAAATGTCGAGTTGACTTATGTGCAACATGGTTCGCATGACGACAACAAGCTCACTTAATGTTCGATGAAATGTCTTCATTAAGAAATTGAAATTTGTTTGCGCGCTTCACGCTATGTTTCTATCTACAAACTTAGTACTTTGACATTGAGACCTTTCAAAGTTCAAATCCTGCAAACTACTGCAGTAGGCCAGTAATTAACCATAGCATTATTAAAGCAGGAGTAATACTATAGTTTTTTCACTGTTTAAAGGTGGTGTTGCTGGTCTAGGAACTCTAGGTGATAGGTGAGTTTGTCATTGTGTGAAACGGACAAAGAAATCAAAGATCGAATGAGTTCCAAAACAACTTTTGTTAAGGGAATCGTATTCCAATTGAGGCATTTTTTTATTTTTTTATAATTATATTCTCTCATAATGTTAGGCGGCCAGTTCCAAATTCAAATCCACTTTAAATGGTGAACACATTTCTCTGTAGGAATCTCAGAGAACTTCGATGGGGATCCTCCGAATAACTTTCACAAAAATATGGTTAATGGAGAAAATGGCATGCTAACTTTTGAGTTTTGAACTTCAGTTGAATATAGTAAGCTAATTATTAACTCGGGAAAATTAACCAATTTATTGGTAAAAGAGTTCTTTTATAAAGGCAATTTGAAGAGCATGAGAAAGAGAGGGAATACCCTTTACATTTAGTTGAAGGGAGAGGACACTAAACCAGGATTCGGAATATTGTGCTTTGAGTTGGATCAAAAGTGATTCGGTTCCTCAAAAACGGCTCTTGATAGGGCCATTATACTTTTTTTTAATGAGCTAATTAAAGTTTGGAGAAATACTGTCTACCTCATGAAGAGCTAATATGCCTGCTTTATGACATATTAGTTCTTCATAAGAGAGCTCTACCTCATAAAGTGCGTGGTTCGCCGAAAATAAAGGTGATTTTCAGCGTCAGGATAAAGAGACAGAGGCTTATGGCAAACCTGTAGAAACTCCATTGAGAGATAATATGCCTGCTTACGTTCGGTCCGCCATAGTACTCATAGGTAATTTTCTTAGTAACAATGAGCATGTCACGAACACTTTAAGCAGTGGCGTATCATGCCTTACGAAGCGCGAACTATCCGATAGAGAAAGAGGGTGTGAATTCGGCATGGTATTTGATATTCAATGCAATGGATGAAGAATCCGGAGGATTTGTAGCCAAACTTCCTGAAACACTTGACCAAATGAAACAATTTCATAGCTTCTCGTCAATTAACAACTTCATGAAGTTTATATAAATGAATGAATATTGAAAGCGCTTTAACAACATAGAAAAAGTTGAATATGCATCTCGGTTAGCAAAATACATGGAAGAGAGAATTTCAACTTGCTTCTGAGAAAACGCTTTTGAGCTGAAGTGCTTTCCAGGGAAGATGGGTAGAAAGTGCTTATGCATTTGGCTATGAAAGCATCAATCTTTTCACTTTGTGAAAAAAATGCACGTTGCAACCAAAACTTTATATCAAAAGGAAACAAATTTAACCAAACCTTGTTGGGTTTGAGTAGCGACATCTTTCCCATCAGTCGCCACGTTCTTCACACGAAGCTGCCTCCTTGCTCGGCTGCCAGAACAAGAGGTTGTTATAAAGAAGAGTCTTGAGTTTCTCCTTTTGTGGTTGGAGTCTGTGAAGCTTGAGACGAACTTTGACGGCATTGCCGCCATTGCTTTCTCAGTATCCCTCTGAGAAAGCTACTAGCAGAGTAAGGAGAGAGTTAGTGAAAGAGAGAGTGTGTTACCTTTTCTTATCTTCCTCATGTTTGCGACGAGGGCAATGTTTTGGTTCGTCATTTTCCAACGTCCCCACGATTAATATTTTTTCAATTAATTAGCTAGTCCAACTAAAGAAATTTTTTGTTCTTACTCCATGTTCTTTTGATCCTGAAAAGTTTAGGTGGAGGGGAGGCTACCCCATTCCAGAGTCCGGGCATTTCACAAGTTTCCTTGAGGACTTGGAGATCTTAGCCCTTCTTTTGATTTTTACAGATCGCTCATCAAGAACGATTGTCAATAGCAGACTTGAACCTAGACTTTGATCTAATAAAAAAAACGATATTTACCAACTCAACCAACCATCTTTCACTTAACTGGAAATTTGGCACAATTATTTGCATGATGATTGTGTTCTGCGTTTCCTTGAAATTTCTTGAAATGTATGTGAAAATTTTGATCTCACTTCTAGCCAAGACAAGTGGGCCTTTCCATTATCCTAACAAGTTACCCTACCATGCAAGCAACTACCACCTTCTTTTTTCTTGTTTTTTTCCGTTTTTTTTTTGGGAAACTCAACTACCACCTTCTTTTGGTGACTCTTGCCCCTTCAAATTGCAACTAGCCACTTTGATTTTGTGGTGTTTTTGTTTGGCTGAGAATTTGATTTTTCCCTTACGTTAATTCAATTTTCAAATCATCCTTTTTCAAAGATTACGTTGTTGTTCATCCATTTCTCGCGAGAAATTTTTGTTAAGTGTGACAGTCTTATGTCACTTGGTGTTACTAAGTTACTATTATATATGGGTCAACGACATTACAAATATTTCGTAAAAATTATGGTACATTATTTATAAACATATTATACATGAAAAGAGCTAAAAACATTAGACGACACTTTAACGATCACGCTGAAAAAGTAGTCACAACACAAAAGATTGATCCCTAACAATTCTAGAACAAACTAACTATCAGGTAGTCTAACGATATTTCACTTCTACAAACGATAAAAGAAGTCTCAATCTTCAATTACTCTCACAAAAGATTAAAACAAACAAATTATAGGATGAAACAAAGGTTTGGGCTACCCAATCACTTCCTCTCTTTGAACCCAAAATGAGGGACCCAATTAAAGACCATTTTAGATTTTCATTCGCTCAACAACAAAGCCTGCCCATTGCCAATGGACCACAGTACTCGGTGGCCATCTGGTTCACCCACGTGGCAACACGTGGCGCGCAAACATGTTTTGACAATAATCTTTTATTTATCCATAAAAATAAGATTAGAAATAACCCCCAAAAAAAAAAAAGAGTGAGAAAAATTGAGGAGGGAAGAAGTTAAAATCCTTCCCAACGGTCTCTCAAAGTTGGACCTTGGACTCGGGGGATGTTAGAGCCGTCCAATTCTTCTGCTTTTTCGCGACGTCTTTTTCTGATTTTTCTCACAACCACAGAGACAGAAAATAAATACTTCTCCACAGAAAATCCTTTGTTTCTCTCCAATTTCTTCACTAATTCCTCTTCTTGTTTCAAGCACAAATCAAACCCATAACCCAAAGACCGCGGCAGTTTGTGTAAGAAACACTGCCAAGTTTCGATTTTTATCAACATTTCTCGGTACATTTGCGGTTCTTGATCATAACCCATGTTGTAATTTTCGGTCGACAAGTTTCAGTTTGATCTTCTATTGCTAAATTCGTAATCTTTTGCAGGCGTGACCACTTTGACAATTATTGTTTTTTGGCAAAATGTTTGGGTTTAAGAAATCGCCTGCAAAGATTGGAAAGCAAGGTTCTGTAGACCCAGGTTTTCAAGCTGATTCAGACGCGGGGAAGAACACGCTTAACCCTGCGAGAAGAACTTCTTCCGAACCTATGCTTATCACCCCGGATTTCAGTAACGAAAAAAAATCATTAGAGCAGCAGAGTATGCAAGAGTTAGAGAAATATGCTGTTAACAAGTCCGAGGAGACAACAAAGAGTGTCAACAATTGCCTCAGGATTGCAGAGGACATCAGAGGGGATGCTACAAGGACCCTTGACATGTTGCACCAGCAGGGTGAGCAAATTACAAGGACTCACATGGCGGCTGTTGATATCGATAAGGATTTGAGTCGGGTAATCTCTCCTTCTTGTTAGGGTTTTGTAACTAGATGATTTTAGTTTTTCTTGTGACACAAGAAACTATGAAACCCGAAGAGGAGCAGCATTTTTTATCGTAATACCTAATGATGCATTCTGAAAACAGGGTGAGAAGATTTTAAACAATCTTGGAGGCATGTTCTCAATGCCTTGGAAGCCGAAGAAGACCAAGGATATTTCGGGACCCGATCTGTCATTAGGTTTGGTTCTGTTATAATCTGCTTGCTTCATTTCCTGATTCTTCAAAACCTCATGAAGCTTTTTGTATATGGTGATCATGCTCAGCTTCTGCAACCAAAAAAGCTGATCCACAGCAGAGGGAAAAGTTGGGTTTAGGTCCGAAAGGGCGGTCAGCTCCTGCGACGCCTCCTCCGGAAGGCTCAGGTGCCATGCAGAAAGTCGAGGTAAGTGTTTGCGATTACGGTGGCTACGTGCCCTCCCGATTTTACTTATTTTGGGACTGGTTTGTGAATAACAGTATGAGAAGGCAAAGCAAGATGATGGACTTTCAGATCTAAGTAACATTTTGGGGGATTTGAAGGGTATGGCTATGGACATGGGAAATGAACTCGACAGGTCAATATCTTTGTTCTTCGCTGTGAACTTTCTTCGTGATTTGCATCTATATCTCTACATTGTTGTTAAGTAATTTGGAAAAATGCAGGCAAAACAAAGCCATCGATAATCTCTCTGACGATATTGATGAGGTTAACTCTCGAGTGAAAGGTGCCAATCAACGTACACGGCGTTTGCTCGAGTGAAGGTCAACAGTCTTGGAAATACCGGCAAGCAGTCTACAGAAAATTTGCACATTACTTTTGATTGTATATAACTGGTTCCCCCTATTTGGGATATACATGCAATAAAACGAGCCTTTATGTTCAGATTCAAAAACCGTACAGCTCTAGATTACACCATATAGTTTTGCATTCCTATTTTCTTCTCCTCCACTCCTTTTTTTTCGCAGTTTTTGGATCGAACAAATCAAATAAGATCCAAGGACGGGGCAGAAATAAGGGGATGATGGCGGGAAGAGAAAACGGGAGTGAAAGTCACTACCGACACCAAATGTGTGCAGAAAGTTTGAATATTTACAAACACAGCAATCTGCAGTTGTTGTAGGAGCTCAGGTTTCCTCACTCTTCACAGGAATCCAGTTACTTCCTGGAACGGCCTTTTTCCTGGAATATGAAATGTAACCCACAACGTATCCTATAAAAACCCCAAGCACCAACACACTTGCTCCCTTCACAAACCAAGAGAATGTAGACTCCCCACTGCTCCTAATAACCCCAGCATCACCACTGCTACCGATATTAACAGACTTGATACCGCCTCTACCAGCTCCACTATCGCCGAGAACTTGGCCTGAAGCCAGAATCTCCACTGTGTCGTGCACCTTCCCATCATGGTTTCCAACATAAGTAAGTGTAAGCTTCTTCCTTGTGGCAACCAACCTAGTGTACCCAAATTCACCACCGCGGTATAAAGACCGCTCTGGCTGTGGGTACACTGGGTCAGTTGGATGATCTGGTCTAGGCTCCCAGATCGGTTGCCAGTCTTGCCCTCCCATCCCAATCACAACATGAATAGGTCCAACACTCCCACAAGTATAGTTTACCAACTGACAAAACCTCTCGTATCTGTGTACATGTCCCCATAGTGCAAGATTTACATTGTTCTTCACAAACAGAGGCTCCAAATGCTCCAGCATTTTCACCCTCAAAGGAGCATCACCTCTCTCGTAGCTTGTTGTGTACATCGGCCTATGTCCTTGCACCACCACAAATGGCGTCTTCCTCCTATCCACTGCCTCCAAATCCCGCTTTATAAATTCCAATTGCTTGCTTCCTTCAACAAAATTGGTCTCAGTTGAAATGTACACAAAATGTACTGACCCAACATCAAACGAATAGTAAAGATTTCGTGTAGCTGGGGCACTTGTTCCAGTCAGTTCAGATGAGTTTCCAGGCATGTTGAACTTAAGACTATAGGGCACCCCACATTCTCCCCCACCATCTGTCCCATACATTGTTGCCCACTCCGGTTTCCATGGCTGCAACGGCCAATCATACTCGTGATTTCCAATACAAACATGGTATGGAAGTTTGGATGCAAGGGGTTCAATTTGGCTAAAGAATTGATCCCACAACCACGAGTACCCTCTCGCGTAGCTTATGTCTCCGATGTGGGAAACAAAAGCCGGCTTTTCACCAAGAGCCTCAACATCCCGGAGGATCCATTTCACAGTGGCTATGCTCTCGTCTTGTGTCCGAAGAAACGTTGCATAAGGTGTTGCAGTCCCCATGTCACCAAACATAAAGGCCGTAGTTTCATCCGAGTCCTCGTTTCGTGAGACAAAGCTGTGCGTTTTGCTCCATCCTTCAGAATCACTTCCGACCTGATCACATAACACTTACTATCAGGTCCTCTTGAAATGCTTGTTAGAAGGCATTTCTCTTCAGTTCATAAGTGATTTTACTAAAAGCACTTTTATTAAAAGTACATCGAAAGTTCGAAACTTTTGATAGAAATTAAAGTGCTTTCGGAACTGCCTCCTAAAAAAGCTACTCTTAATGCACTTCCAAGTTCCAAACATTCGTAATCAATCTCGTTAAGAATTTAACTAGAACAGTAAAATGTAAATTTTACCTTGTAATAATATCTGACGCCTTTTCCCAGTCGGGTCATGACCGCATCGTGGATAAACCCGGGATCTCTCCACCCGATACTGTTGTTGGCGGGTGCATCGCACATGTGCTCCCTTTCATACCTCCCCACACGTGCCACCGCCCCGTCATCGAGCGAGTCCTCCCTCTGACCGTATCGAACCTTTCTCTCCCCGCCGTCTGGCGTCACGAACATGACCCGCATCTCGTCATCTCCGTCCGTGTAAGCGAGGTGGATCTGATCCGGAACACGACCCGATTCGAAGCTAAGCTCGTCATCTGAGGTGGCGAGCAGGTGGGCGGTGCCGGGGAGAGGGTTGTGGTCCTGGTCGAGGTGGTTGGGGTCGATCTCGGACTCGTTCCAGCGGAAAATCCGGAAGGAGTAGTTGAATCGGAGATTGACCAGAGGGAGGGAAATGGAGCCCGACCCAGATTTCCATGTGGGGGCGGAGGAGAGGAACTTGTATCCTATAAAGTTGTCGTGGTGGGAGGAAGGGGGCGAGTAGATGCCGAGCCAGTCGAGTCGGGAGGGCGAGTCGATGCCGGACCATTGGATTAGGACGGAGTCGCCCGATTTGGAGAGGGAGGTTGGGGAGAGAGAGAGTGAAACAGTTTGGTGGGTCGGAGGGAAGAAGGTGAAGAGGAGGAGGATGGAAACGAAGGTTGTTGAAGGAACGGCCATGGCGATGGCGGATGCGGTGACCGATGAGCAATGGGATTGGATAGGTAAATATCTATCAAAATAACATTTATTTAATACTCAGGCATACTCCTTTTGGTTGTGCGGTATCAAAATCTATTTAGTCACTGTTTAATCTTAATTAATCTTAATCAATTCATTAATACTGCCATTGTGTGTGTCAGAGTCGGCCACATGCGAAAGTGAATTAGAGGTTCCAAAATTGCGAATATAATTTTTTTTATTTTAAAATTTTAGTTGTGCTTTCTATAAATTGTAATAGCAAAAAAAAATAAAACAAATGAATTCACAAAAAGGTGAATTATTATTTTTTCCTGAATTACTTAGAGGTCTAACCATTTAGTAGTACAATCTAATGGTATTCTTTTTCACTTGTAAGTGAGAGGTTTTAGGTTTGATTTTCGCCAAATACGAGTTTGAACCATATTATTGCTAGCTTATTGTGAGGTTAAGCCCACCCCTTTCCCCTTAGCGTAAATAACATTGTTCGTTCAAAAAAAATAAAATTACTTAAATGTCCAGGGTTAAAAATTTTATTTTAGTTTTGTGGAATTTTTATATTAGTTTGGACCACATTATTGTTAGCTTATTGTAAGGCTAAACCCACCCTCTTCCCCTTAACGTAAATAATATCATTCGTTAAAAAATAAAGTTACTTAAAGGTCCAAGGTTAAAATTTTTATTTTAGTTTTGTGGAATTTTTATATTATTTTTGTGAAACTTTACGTATTTAATAATAATAAAGTAAAAAATGATGGAGACAAAGTCTCGAACCCATTCTCAAACGATTACAGATAAGCATAAGTACCACTTGTGCTAACAGTTGATTTTATAATTTTT
Organism: Pyrus communis; assembly: GCF_963583255.1. Taxonomy (NCBI): domain Eukaryota; kingdom Viridiplantae; phylum Streptophyta; class Magnoliopsida; order Rosales; family Rosaceae; genus Pyrus; species Pyrus communis. The sequence goes on along the minus strand of NC_084808.1, from coordinate 26,147,908 downwards.
TCACACATATTGGTCTATATATGTATATTCATGTAAAATAGAAAAATAGAGGGCCCTTTCGATTTGGGGGCCATGTGCGGTGGCACCACTTGCACACCCTCAGGGCCAGCCCTAGTGTGTGTATAAAAAAATGAAAATGAAAAATATATATGGGAGGAAGAAGTTGGGAGAAAAATGTGAAGTAGATAGATCGTGAATGTTATAAGTAGGTAAAAATTAGAGAAATAACATTTGCTAGGGACAAGAACGCGGGTGCAAAATATCACACTGTTTAGTTTTGTAACTATAACACAAAATGATTGTAGGTAAAGAGAGGAAGGAGATATTGATATAATTGCTTTCACTTCTTTTCTTTACTATGTATTGTGATCACATACGGAATGCTCATTATATAGAGCTACATCCGTGAAGGTTTGCAAAAAATGAAATGATTGTCTTTTGAAAAATCTCACATATCAACAACAACACAACTATTCTTAAGTCTTCCTCACTATTAGCTAAAACATGTGGGTATACATTTCCACAATTTTTACAACAATGAAAGATTTTTTAGTTTAATTTTTAAATTTTGGGAAATATAGATAGAGACATGCATTGATGATATGTGGATGAGAAAATTTAAAAAAAAATTCTTTTTGTGTAAAATTACTTTAAATATCCATGAATTTTCTTTTCTAATATTTATCTCAATGCAATAGGGTGTAATAGTATTTTTGTTTGGTTCTCCTTCTCTCTTGACTTTGTGAATTGGGGATTTACAAATTTGGTGTCTATGATTGTAATTTAATTCTGCTATTCTACAAGATCTATTGATGATGCCATATCAAGTTTGATTCTTTAAGTTTTTTTTTTTTTTTTTTTTTTGGGTTACAAATAGTAAAATTATTACCAACCAAAAATTTACAACACAAAGGCGCACACTAAAACACAAAGAAAAAAGGGCCAAACAAACTACACACCAAGGTCCAAACCATATACATAACACAAAAATGGACCTTACAAACTACACACAAAGGGCCAAAACAAAGGCTAAAGCCCAAAAACAAAGACACACCGAAAGAGAACCCTAGCCTTCTACTACAACCGCCTGTGCATCATCACACGAACAACAGGAAGCATGTACACCTAACTTACTCCATAATTCCGACCAATCAACACCTCAGAGGCTAAAGCCCAAAAACTAAAGCCTAAAAACAAAGACACATTGAAAGAGAACCCTAGCCTTCTGCTACAACCGCCTCTACAACACTGCACGAACAGCAGGAACCATGTACACCGACTTACTCCAGAATTCCGACCAATCAACACCTCAGAGATGGGAGGAAGGAAGACCATGTGATCCATCAATGAAACCTTCTCCAACGGCAGCCACCAAGGAGAAGAAAACAAAGAAGCATGTGAGAATCCCACAAGCAACACTGCCAATGCAGGCAGACCGAAAAAAGAAAGTGGTGCGGACACATGAGCCGATATGTAAACCGGAGCTCAACACACCTTCTCGATGTATCGTGACAAATCACAGCCAAAAGTAACTGTAGACCAAATTTGGGTATAAATTGATGAAGGATGAAGCTAAATCGAAAATAAAGAAGATTAGATTTGTGGGGGATAAGGGATGGTAATTCTAACTGTTAAACCCAATAACCGTGGATAACCACCCGAATGGATTAGATTTGGATATGAAAATTCAGGTATGGTATGGATATGGGGAAAAACTATGAACTTTATTCGGTTATGATTTTGGATATGGCTATAGGGGTCCCCAATCCGTATCCATTCCCGAATCCGACCCGAATATATATATATATATATATATATATATATATATATATTTGATACATAATATAATTTTATTCAATTTACCGAACCCTCCCTATACTAATTCGTTATGCATGCATCAAACCCTATACTATCTTTATTATGCACCAAACATCATGCATGGGGCATACCAACAACCTCATCAATTCAATACTCTTATTGTTATACTCAACCAAATTATTCATTGAATCATTTTATATATCAATTATCAAATATTACAAGTTTATCAGATTCATCTCTCTTCAAGAGTTTCACTGTCAAAAAATTGGTGCATGTTATCATGAACAACTTCAAATATATTGTTAGTTTTTTGTAATTGGATGTTGCTATTTAATGACGGAATTAGTATCTACTAAAATTTATAATGCGTTAATTAGATGAATATATATATATATATATATTTTTTTTTATGAAGATGTATATAATTGATAACCAATTGAAAATCCGTTACCCGGTGGATATGGTTATGGATAATCCCCGATGGTTAATTTGCGGTTATGGATATGGTTAATTTTCGTGGTTATGGGGATGGATATAGCGTTTCCGTCTCTAAACCGAACCCTTGCCATCCCTATGGGGGATGGACGAGGGGCATGAAGATGGGGGGATGAATTGGATGGACATGAGGAATTAATTGAGTAGGAATAATGGCAACAAGAGTGCATAGGTCGCACTGATCATGATGGATAGCAGGGGAAAAACAGTAACAGAAAAGAAGGGAGGGAAGAGCAAAAAGAAAAAGAAAATGACTACCACTAACCCTAGCTATAGCCATAGCCAGGGTCGGCGCCTGAACAGAAAAACCAATAACGGAAACCTCACACAAGAGGTGAGAATGAGTCTCAGTTAGAGAGAAAACTCTCATCGACTCGGGAGAGAATCCACTATCATTTTATTAGAAAATAATGGAAGTCCTTTGAGTTTTGCGTTCAAATTACTGATTTTGTTGAAGGCCGGTTCCGTTATTATTGTGAATTGTTGTTGAATTACGTTTAAGTCCTCCTATTTTGTCAAGATTTGATTGTTACTTTTGGTTGTAAATTAAGATCAGCTACGTGTTTTTCTGATCAAGATTTTGTTAGAAAATATTAGTATTTTATTAATTGGGTTTTGCATGTTACCTTAGGATTTGGACCCAGTCCATTTAAGACTTCGAGAGTTTTTTAAGTTTTGTTCTCTATAAGCATAGCATATAGTTTTTCCTTTTTTTTTTTTTTTTTTTTGAACAGATATAGCTTGTAGCTTAGTATGATAAATAAGTCAGTCAAGATGCAATTTTCAATTTGTAACCGTCTCGACAATCTTATTTATTTGTTTTCCATTTAATAAAATAATGTTCATAGTTTATCTTTTGTTTGTTTGTTTCGTTATGAGTATTCTAATTTTCAACTTGATATCATATCAGATTTGAATTCAAGATTTAATATGCTCTTGTCCCGTATCAGTTTGTTGTCATATTTCCTTGTTTGATTGTTCTAATTTAGATTCATCATGAAAATTATCGTTGTTCATTGTAGTCCAAAAAAAGTGTCATTGTTCATCATTTGTCATTTGTTCTTGTCGTATACTCTGGTGTATTATCTGCACCCAAGCAACCTATCTGATGAACCAACACCGGACCGGCATCCCGCACCATTTCCTCATCTGGATCCATCTCCACTGTCTTATTGTATAGGAATTGGCATCGGAAGTCAGCATAATGGAGTTTGCATCCACAATTTTTTATTAGTAATTTAGGTCGTGTACCGCCATGAGTTTGACAAGCGTGTTGGAAAATATTAGTATTTTCTTGTTTTGATTTTGCTTGTTAGTTTAGGATTTAGGCCTAGCCCATTTGACACACACCCCAACCTAGATCGAGGCGTGCTGGCCGTCACGTGAGGTTAACGTAGCCATGTGCATAGTGCGGAAGCAATATTTATATAAGAAATGCGAATAAACAAAAACCAAACCAACTAGAGCATTAGATAAGAATTAAGTGCAAGACGAAAATAAGTGTGAATTCACAATCAAAGCATAAGTAGCCTAAGTGCAGTCCAGCATGACGAATGCTAATTATACAATACCAAAGGTGATCCTACAATGGTAATAATCCGTCAGAGTTGTCGTGGATTCCTCGCAAACCACCAATAAGCACTCCTAACTAGAACCTGGAGGGGTGCAAAACAGAAAGTGTGAGTAGGCAAAAACAAAGCTTTTCAAAACTGTTTCATCATTAAAGATAGTAACCCATCGCCGTAAAACCTGTATAATTTCCCAGAACATAGAATACATATCTATACCACAACCATGCTCAGAATAGCAAAATCCACAAATATGTCATGTCAAATATCTCAACATAAAAATATGTAAGCCAGGTAATATAAATCAATACAAAATGATATGTCAGCCGGAGTCACCTGACGTGACCTGTACGGCTGAATCTAGAGCTCATCCATCTAGCCGGAGTCACCTAACGTGACCTGTACGGTTCAAATCCACATCTCAACAAATATACTTGCACACGAGTCAGAACCACCTAAAGTGGTATATACGACAAGACTAGGTGTAAATAAATACGCTCAAGTTCTACGATCACGTGAAGACTGTGCGAATAATCGCGGGTTACCTACAAGTCGAAACCACCTATAGTGGTTTGTACGACATGACTTTGCACCTAACTTGGATCCAAGGTAAGCGTATGGTGCGGGAGGTGAACATCACGTGAAGGACTGTACCCTAACCACGGGCGGGAGCACTAACACCAGGGTGCAGGTTTATGAGTTCAAAATACATCTCAACATAATCATGCAACTCACATCAACAATCAATAAACTCACCTAGTATTTACCTGAGCGTTCGCAGCGTTAACGACAATATATGCAACTACTAAATACATATTCTAATTATAAGACATTTGGCATGGCATTTCAAAACATATGAATCATTTAAATCAAATTTCTGGGAAAAATACCAAGCATATATATATATATATATATATATATATACACATATACTGAAAACCAAAAGCCCACTCACTGATATGTGGAAGGGTCATAGCTCCCGAGTCTCGCTTGATTACGCTCGTCCTCTAGATAGGTCTCACCTATATGCGAAACAACTATATAAACTTTATTTTAAAGCACATAAACAAAATTAGGTAATAACTTCTCACACGTTGCTCAAATGGGATGTTTGAATATACCAACGTGATCTACTCAATCCCACGAACATTCCCATATATTTAGAAAAATTTTCCGATCACCCACGCGTCCTTACGCGTCGGCCATGTGTAGGCACGTGCCTGACACACGTACGGAAACCCTTACGGCGTTAAGGAATATTTTGTCCAAAAATGGAATATACCGTTAAATATACCTAACGCCGTTAGTATATTCCATCAAAGTTGACGGAATATTCTTCATCTTCTCCAGTGATCCTCGCCGGAGTCGCCGATGGCTACCGTCTGCGTCGCTGGAAACTGGAAAAACTTCTAATCGTCATATCTTCTTCATTTTTCAACCAAACTTCACGAAATTTAAACCAAAATGAAGCTTAGGATGAAAGGAACAAAACATTACCACTTTTAGGTCCTAAAACTCACGGGATCACGCCGGAAAAATCACGATAATCCCGCTACCTCTGCAACTTGTTAAACACGAGCTTCCTAACGTCCAAAACCTTCCAAAATTCTTCCCTAAGCTCGGAGAAGAAGTTCTAAGGCTTTTTAACACCTCCAAACTTGACAAAACCTCTTCGATCACGATGGATGAATAGGGCACCTCATCGGGGTTTTCTGGTTCTCGAGTAAATGAAATCTTCACGTCCAACTACGAGTATAAATCGACTCCTAAGCTTGCAAGGAGTCCAAAAACAACATCCACAACCTCGATCCGTGAATGATCAAGTGGTTTGAGAAATTGTCCGTACAATTGTACGGAAATGGAAAGAAATCCGAGAGGGAATGAGAGAGAAAGGGTCAACGAGTTGATGTCTGTGTATGAGTGTGTGGTCCAGGTTGCAGCTAACCAAAAACAAGGAAAACATGAATTGGACCACAACCAAAATGCATGTCACACAACATCATCTAATGTATAAAAGTCATTTCACGTTATCGAGGATAAAATAATATACCCATTCGGGACGGGCTGTCACACATTTAAGTTGAGGGTTCTTAGGCCATCTCCAACCAATCCGGCCAGATGACCGAAAATAGCCATTCTTTCCGCACTACTCCCTTCAAAAATAAGATTTTGAAATTCGAGTCGAGCACCGAGCAGCGCCGTGTTAAGAAGATCGCCATTCTTTTCACATCACTTCCGCTATTGATTTCTTCTCTGCAATTTTTTGTTCTTCAAGGTTTTTTTCCTTCTTCGCTCTTGATTTTATGAGTTGGGGATTTTTACAATTCAGTTGTGATGTCTAATTTCTGGGTTTTTCTGTTCTTCGTTCATAATTTTATGAATTGGGGATTTACAATTGTGGTGTCTAATTTCTTGGTTTTTTCTGTTCTTTGCTCTTGATTTTATTAATTTGGGATTTACAATTCTGGTGTCTAATTTCTGGATTTTTCCTGTTCTTTTCTCTTGATTTTATGAATCGGGAATTTACAATATTGGTATCTAATTTCTGGGTTTTTCTGTTCGTTTTTTTCTTTTTCGCTCTTGATTTTATGAATTGGGGATTTACAATTTTGGTGTCTGATTTCTGGGTTTTGGTTTGCCCTTGTTTTTCTGATAAAGATTTGATCTTTAATCTAATGGGTTTTCAGACGCACAAGTTACCAAACTCTAGGAGCCCGAACAAGACAACCGTGTCTAGAAAAAATACCTTTTCTTGGGAGAGCCAAAAGACTTGAACAAACCAAAAGATGGTTTAACTCTGGAGGAGGGAGAGTTTGATCTCTATCGAACCAGGTAAATTTCCTACATTTTAAAAAATAAGCATTTGTATTGTCAGTGGGATTTTAAAATAAGCATTTGTATTGTTGGTGGGATTTTAAATAATTTCTCCGTATTTTTATAGGACCATTGACATTAAACAGGAATCGGGAGACCAAATACTAACCTATAAAGTAGGAAAACAACCGGCCTTAGGGTCAACTTATCTTTTTTTTTTTTTTTTTTTTGGAAAACTGGAAATGTATAAACCAGTGTAAAAGATGCCAAAATCACAATGAATGTCCAACAGAAGGAAAAAAACCAAAAAAACCAGACATGAAGTATAAGGGGTAGAAGACCCGACATTGGAAGCAAAGCTCTGAGCGTCGCCCCTTGCACTACCCACATTAAGGCAGGCAAGGTAATCCATCTTTGCTCAAGACATGCACAAGCGAAAATGGGGGTCGATCAACCCAAGACAAATCACACATCTCGACACAACTACGTGACGCCAAAAGGTTAGTTGCCATATTGGCTGATCTTGGAACCCAAGACTAATGACAATCCTGAAAGGCTTGTCCAAGTTTCAAGCACCTGGCTAAAAGTGGAAAATCCTCCTATCTGCCATTAGAGATGTTATCCCGCAAACAAGAAATGGACTACTTAGAATCCGATTGAACAAATACATGGGCCAGACCCAACAATAGACCCAACTCACATCCACGCCGCAAAGCCAAAGCTTCCGCAGCAGCAACACATGATGTAAGGTCAACTTATCCTTCGTACTACAAAATTGGATCATTTAACCGAAGAGTCCCGAGGATATATCGAATACAAGATTAAGCTTGCCCTTTTTAAAAGCGACACAAGAGAAGGAAGATTTCAAGTGCGGTTCCGCTATTGGCAAGACTTTAGGGCCATCACATGACTACTTTACTCTTCCCTAGAGTTTCGGAGACAGTACCCATATGGGATATCATTCATCAAGATCTAAAGTTTCAGAGACAACACTCACATGGGATATCATTCATCAAGATCTTTGAAGTTGTATGTCCCAGAAAGGCCTTCCCTTTCGCCGCATATCACCAAGTCTGTCAGCCATTTGGCGGGGTCCTTGTAAAAATCCAGTCCACAAACATCAGGTTTACATTTTCACTTAGTTCTCGAAGTATCTCCATAGCTTCCAGATCTTTGGTAGTCATGACATCGATCGTCATCGTGCGGTCACTTTGAAGATGGGAACCATCTTCAAACCAACACACTTCTGGAAGATTTTGCACATCACCTTATTGAATTAAAATGAAACAAATTAACTACTTCACAACTCTATCACAAATTTCAATTTATTTGAGATAAAAACAGATAAGATAAACAATAATTAAAATTGGTATTCATTCAAAACAGATTAAATTAACAGTAATAACCACAACTCCTCGATTATCACAGATTCAAGGCTGGGAAGAAGTTCATGAGGGAAATGGATCATCTCCGGACCCTTTCCTCGATAATTGAGCAGCTATGGTTATTACGGTTAATTTAATCTATTTTTAATGAATACCAATTTTAATTATTGTTTATCTTATCTGTTTTTATCTCAAATAAATTGAAATTTGTGATAGAGTTGTGGAGTAGTTAATCTGTTTCATTTTAATTCAATAGGGTGATGTGCAAAATCTTCTAGAAGTGTGTTGGTTTAAAGATGGTTCCCATCTTCAAAGTGACTGCACGATGACGATCGATGTCATGACTACCAAAGATCTGGAAGCTATGGAGATACTTCGAGAACTTAGTGAAAATGGAAACCTGAGGTTTGTGTACTGGATTTTTACAAGGACCCCGCCAAATGGCTAACAGACCTGGTGATATGCGGCGAAAGGGAAGGCCTTTTTGGGACATACAACTTCAAAGATCTTGATGAATGATATCCCATATGGGTGTTGTCTTTGAAACTCTAGATCTTGATGAACGATATCCCATGCGGGTGCTGTCTCCGAAACTCTCTAGGGAAGAGTAAAGCAGTCTTGCAACGGGCCCCAAAGTCTTGCCAATAACAGAACCGCACTTGGAATCTTCCTTCTCTTATGTCGCTTTTAAAAAGGGCAATTTTATCTTCTATTCGATATACCCTCGGGACTCTTCGGTCAAACAATCCAATTTTGTAGTACGAAGGATAAGTTGACCCTACACCGTGTGTTGCTGCTGTTGAAGCTTTGGCTCTGCGGCGTGGATATGAGTTGGGTCTATCGTTGGTTCTGAGCCATGTAGTTGTTGAATCGGATTCTAAGCAGTCCATTTCTTGTTTGCGGGATAACACATCTAATGGCAGATGGGAGATCTTGAAGCTGCCGGAGATATACTCGTTTTCCTCCCCAAAGAGGACGAGATAGAAAGCGTGTGCTGCAAAATTAACCAAGCAATTGCAATTGCTTCTGCTCGGTTTCAGGTATCTGCACCTGTCAAAATCGTGCCTCTGTATTCGGAAACTCTTGGTCTTGCGCCATCGGATCAAGAACAAGTGTTCGATCAAATTCCTGGGAGGAAGATTGTCGTCTCAACAGACATTGCAGAAACCTCTCTAACCGTACCTGGAATTGTTTATGTTATTGACACGGGATTGGTTGCACATAAAGTATATAGCCCACAGTGCCCCCCTGCCCCTGTTGAATCTTTGCTGGTGTCTCCAATTTCTAGGCCAAGTGCCTCTCTGAGGCATGAACGTGCCGGGGGAACCCGGCCCGGGAAATGTTTCAGACTTTACACTGAGAATAGTCTCCGAAACCATCTTCAAAGACGCACACAGACAGAAATTTGTAGGTCCAAATTTGCTTCGGCAGCTCTTACTTTGAGGAAAATAGTTCTCATGGATCTGATGCTAGTTGATTTTGTGGAGACTCCTCATCCCGAGCGAATGATGGAAGCGATAGAGATCTTGAAGCGTCTGGGAGCAATGGATGACGAATACCGCTGGACCGAGCTGGGGGAGATTATGAGCGAGTTCCCCTTAGATCCCCAGCTATCGAAGATGCTTATTGTTAGCCCTACACTCAACTGCTCACATGAGATTTTGTCCATTTGTGCCATGCTTTCAGTACCGTTGAGTCCCCTTGTTCAGCCTCGGGGGAGGCTCAAAAATCGGCTGCGCTGCTGAGAAAAGCAAGGTTTATCCATGTCGATGGAGATCACCTCACGCTGCTGAATGTGTATCGTGCTTACAAGGAAAACAATGAGGATCCATCCTGGTGCGAGCTCAACTTTGTCAATCACGCGGCATTGAAGGCTGCAGACAACATTAGGCAGCAGTTAGCGAGCATTATGGCTCGTTGTGATCTCAAGTTATTTAGCATTAGTACTACTGGTCCTGACTAATCTGTCAACATCAAGAGGGCCATGTTAGCCGGATATTCGTTTCAGGTAGCTCACCTACAATGCACATCCGGCAGTGGTTCCGGGCACTACCTGACAGGAGCCATGGATAAGGTACACTTGCATCCCTCCAGTTGCTTGGGTCACAAGGCAGAGCGGGTGATTTTCAATGACTGTTGCGTTGTGGAAACCAAGAAGTGTATCCTCACAGTGACCCAGATTCCCAGCGAAGGGCTCGTTGCTGGTGTACAGAACCTGGGCCGGTTCTGAAGTTTTTTAGTTTTATAGAATGTTATTTGTTCTGTGTTTTATCTTTTATTTTTTGTTCAGTTGTGACTGTTTTGTTAGCATCTATTTTCTTGTTTCAATAAAAACAATCACTTGCTATGCATCATGTTAGAACTTGGCTTCAGAGTCACAGACTTCCTAAGTATTTTGAAATAGTATTTGGTAGCACTTGTATTATCCAAGCTGCCAAACGAGACCTAAAAGTATATGGGAGTAAGGGTACTATATAACATATTTACGTGACTCATATGACAAGATAATAGCAATAAAACATTTGATATCGCTAACACATCTTATAATACGTGTATATTAATTTTACGTATCTAAATAATATTACTCAGAATAATTTAACCCGGACCTAAAAATATGACATAAAAGTAAGTTAAAGTATCCAATATATATTGGTGAATGGTGATGAGGAATAGAAAGGACAATGAGTAGTGAATTTAAGTCCTTCATGTGTCTCTTGCGCCTTTCCCTTGCATTAAACTCCTTTTACCACTGCAATTCCTTCCACCTCTCAAAACCACCACCCTTTCACATCGCTCTCTCCAAAAAATGACCAAGAGCTCTCACTCTTCTTTTTCGTTTCCCTCCTCCACTTCCGGCCTCCCGCGGCTTCTTCTCATGGCGGCAGCGGCGGTCATCGTCTCCCTACTTTTTGTCACATCCGCTGCCACACCCATCTCTAACCCAACCGATGCTACACCAAGAAACCCCCACCGCCTCCATAGTCAAGAAACCCATCACCACGGTGAATGCGATCATCAGACTTCAGATTCGGAATCGTCAAGCGCACAATTACGTTCTTTGTGCCTTCAACTCACCCACCACAGAATATTCCACGCCAGCCTTCCCCTCTCACCGCTGTCACCGGTATCCCCATCCGGCCCCTCGCAGCCGGCTCCTGGCGACCGTCAAGATGGTCACGAGATTGATCCAAGATACGGTGTAGAGAAGAGATTAGTCCCCTCCGGTCCCAACCCTCTTCACAATTGAAAGTCCAGTCCACTACCTCATCAAGTCACCCTGCACCCCAAGTAACGTCCTCATCAAAACAAATTTCTGAATTTTTTACCATGGATATATTATATTTATCGTTCTTGATCGGTTCTTGAGCGTTTCTTGGCATCTCTCATCACCAAAGTCGTTCTTGCCCTGCTCGTTTCTTGATCGAGCGCCCAAAATCGAGCCGGTTTTCCGTCTTCCGGCTGAAGTGATATGAACGACGATCATGCACGGGGTAACATTACCATCGAGGAGCTAGCGAGTTCTTGAATTAATTCATCCTCTTATTATAATTAAGTGTACTAGTTTATATATTTTCTTAATTACTTGCTACTAGATCGTTCTCTCGCCATGCACACACTATTTCCATGCTTGTTTTTGAACATATCATCACTACCTTAAATTTGTTTAGTATAGTTAAGTCGATTTAATTAGTAAGTAATTAAAGTCACGAGACAAGTTTTTGTGGAAGCAGCAAAAACGAGCACGGAAATGGTCCTCAAATTTTCTTGAATTGATGTTCTTCGCGGGATCATGCAGCTCAAAAGAAGCCCATGAATGTCATAAATACATTTGGATCTACAGCTTTGTTTTCTGAGGTCAAAGTGGACTTGTACCATGTGGGTCCGAATTTAGATAGTAAGTTGAAGCTTTTGTAGCTGTGAAATATATGAATGGATTTAATTTAGATTTCGGGTTTTCAATTTTTGCCTTTTTGACTTTTTGCCCTCACTTTATGTTCATAAGTTTTCCATGAATATATAACATGTTTCATGTTGCAATTCAGTGGGAATTTTTAGTGTGCGGAAATATGGCTCGGTGCACAAGTGTCAAAATCAACCAATTTTATTATTACATTTAATGTACTGGACCGTTTCTGATACACTAAAAAATTTATTGCAATTGAGGTGTCGTACTTGAATAAATTTGTCAACCAAGAGAATAGCATCTCCCATTCCCATATAAGATGAGGTGAATCCCGTGACACAATTGCTCTTTGGTTAATGAATGTGTTTCCCATGATATTCGTAATATAAGAAAGTCCTAAATTTCATATATCTCTCGCTTTCCTCGTAAACTAAGGTGAAATATAAATTGCATATATCATGAAGGTGCATTTAATAATGAAACGCGTTATTGGGTGTAAACAAAAATATTCAGACCATACCTTACAAGTTCGTGGAGTAAATTGGCTAATACATGTGTACTTTTTTGAACAACACCAAGGATAAAATCGAGTTCTTGTTATAGATGTATTAGCAGAAGACAACACTCTATCCTTAAGATTAGAATGTTATTTCGAAAAATTAAGAATAATAAAGTTTGAGAATACAAGGAAGAATCAAAAGATGCATAAAATTTATAACTCAGTTGATTAAAGTCATTTATGTTTTTTTGAAATTTGAATTCGAAGTCCCGTTGCTCAATACCGCTCGAGTAATACTGAAAAGAGAAAAATGAAGGGCCCAAAAAACGGCCCATGTGTACACCCGTAGATAAAAACTAGACCGGGCTCAAAAGAAAAACCCGGGAGGAGGCCCAAAGAAAACAAACCCGTAGGAGGCCCGACCAATAGAAATGAAGAAATAAAATTAAATAAAATTAAAAAATTAAGAAAAAAGAGTCACCGACGGACGAAAGCGGAGTTCCAATTCCGCGTTTGGCAGAAGACTGAAGACTTTGGAGAGATTATCACTAATATCTCAGCTAATTACTTAACAAATCATAATTAAGTACAGTGGTTTTATATCTAATCAGATAATTAAATGCCGCCTGCTTAATCCGAGTTGAAACTGTGTGTGAGTGAAGAAGTCCGAGATCAGAGATCTCCGAAATTCTCTTTTGGAGATGACAATGGCGCTTCGTCTTCCAATTGCCGCGTTTTCTCTGGTCCTCCTCCTCCTCATCCTCGTCTTCCCTCCGCTGCTTCTCGACGCCAAAACCCTCAAACGCGACAGTAAGTCCTCCCATCTCTCTCTCCCTCTCTGCGATTGTGATTTGGTTATGGTAATTGGTGGTTTCTTTGGGCAGTGAAAGCACTGAACGAGATCAAGGCGTCGCTGGGTTGGAGAGTGGTGTACGCCTGGGTCGGAGACGATCCGTGCGGAGACGGCGACCTTCCGCCGTGGTCCGGCGTCACTTGCTCCACTCAAGGGGATTATCGAGTCGTCACCGAATTGTAAGAACATCACTTCTTCCACATTCCATTCGATTCGATTTCCCAGAGTTTTTAGTTTTAACTGAAGATTGTGCATTTATGTGTTGTTTTTGGTTTGGAAATTTGCAGGGAGGTTTATGCAGTCTCAATTGTTGGGCCTTTTCCTACTGCCGTCACCAATCTCTTGGATCTCACTAGGCTGTAAGAACATACACCTCTTCAATCTTCTGGTCTGTAATTTCTTAGCAATTATCACAATTAATACAAACTGACGTTTCAAAATCTTTAATTTGTAAGCTGCAAATACATCATTAATAACCCATAAGTTGTTTCTTAGTTTTTGTCAACACTCATGATCTTTGTTTTAAAAAATCTGCTATATATGTAAGTGACTCTGTCTGTGTCACAGGGATCTCCATAACAACAAGTTGACCGGCCCAATTCCTCCGCAAATCGGACGTTTGAAGCGTCTCAAAATGCTGTACATCCCCTTTCTATTTCTTTTTATTTAAGATTAATTTGGTTTCTACTGAACATCTATGCTTAGATTTCTAGTTCTTTACTAATTATCATTGCTTCTCAGTAACTTGAGATGGAATAAGCTACAAGATGTCATTCCTCCGGAAATTGGTGAACTCAAGAGTTTGACCCATTTGTGAGTGAATTTTGATTCTTTCTTTCGCAATGTCTTTGAAATTTTCTTGTTTGGACTACTAATTCACCATGATTTACTTATTCACTAGTTTTTGTCTACTAATCATTTGCAGACATCTAAGCTTTAATAGTTTTAAGGGGGAAATCCCGAAGGAGCTTGCTAATCTTCCTGAGCTTCGTTATCTCTATCTGCAAGAAAATCGCCTTGTTGGGAGGATTCCTCCAGAACTAGGAACTCTGCAAAATCTTCGGCATTTGTATGTTTAGATAATTCTTCACATGTATGTTGTTAATGATAATGCATCTGTATCTGGTTACTAACGCGTGTGCCGTTGATGCTATTTGTTCATAGGGACGTTGGTAACAATCATTTGGTGGGTACTATTAGGGAACTCATACGTATTGAGGGCTGCTTTCCAGCTTTGCGTAACCTGTAAGTTAATCCAAGTTGGTGAATACATAATTACTTTTACCTCTAGTATAAATGACATGAAAGATTAAGTGAATCGTTTTGAAACTGGGATATGCAGTTACCTAAACAACAACTACCTTACGGGAGGGATTCCAGCACAGCTCGCCAACTTGACCAAATTGGAAATCTTGTATCTCTCTCTCTCTCTCTCTCTCTCTCTCTCTCTCTCTTGTTCTTTCTTTCTTTCTTTTTTCTCATTGGAAATCTTGTATGTCTCCTTTGAAGTTTTGCTTCTGAACTCTTGAGTTACTATCATCATCGAGGATGGATTTTATTATGTATTTACCGGAGAAGAAGTTTGTTGGGTTAATTCTTTTGCTTGTTTACAGGTACCTATCGTACAACAAGATGTCTGGGATTGTTCCATTAGGACTTTCCCATATTCCGAGATTGACTTACTTGTGAGTTTCTTCTTATGATATTTATTCTCTTTGCATTTGTGCTATACTAGTTGGTGTCGAAGGGTACTTATCGAGGAGTTGCCTCCTCTTTCTTTATCCCAATATTCAACTTGAATCTAGACTCTTGCGATATCAGCGAACTTAATATCATTAGTATAGCAAACCTTGGGCTAACTGAACAACCTTGACAAAGGATCTACCCTTCACATAAGATTGAGGAATGAATATATAATTTCTTTCATTTCTGATTGAGATTTTTTTTATTTTTTTATTTTATCGATTTTAGGTACTTGGATCACAATCAATTTTCTGGGAGAATTCCCGATGCCTTCTACAAACACCCATTTTTGAAAGACATGTAAGTTTCTGTCTGGAACTCGGAAACTTTTAATTCCTGAAATTATGTAGCAGATTATTTGATATCTTGGTTGCATGTTCATCACAGGTATATTGAAGGGAATGCATTCCGACCAGGCGTAAAACCAATAGGCATACACAAAGTTCTCGAGCTCACTGACACGGAATTTCTCGTTTAGTCAAGACATCGAACTATTATTTATTTGTTTTAACCAATTGTGCTTAGTACTGCCCAAACAAGGGTTCACATAGTCGCTGAATCAATGAAATAGAAATCTGTATCGACGAAGTTTTGCCGTCACTGGTGAGTTCCTATGTTGCTACCTCCCCAAGGAGTTGCCTATATGGAAAATAGTAGCAGGTAATGTTAGGACTTGGGAAGTCGAACTTAAAAGCTTTGATTTAAGTCTTGTCAACTAGAAACAAATATTGATCGCTGCCTGAAAAATCCAAGTGCTTTTTTATGGTCTCCAAAACTAATTGAATTTCGTCCATTTTCGGGTGAGTTTTCTCCGCCGCAATGAATTCATGAACTGCCCTATTGATCTCGACCGAGCTGCAACCCGGAGCCTTCTCTACTCCTCTGTTTCTCATCAAATTCCTCATTCTTCTGGCATCACCATGCTTCCCCGAAGCTGCGTATAAATTCGAGAGCAAGACATAGACCCCACTGTGCCTTTCCAGCTGAAAGAGCTTCTCCGCAGCGACCTCAGCTAGTTGAGCTTGTCCATGATTGCAACAAGCACTGAGAAATGCTCTCCAAGCCACTGCTTCTTCGGAGGGTTTACTTGAAGTGGGTATTCTTTCAATTATCCCCTTTGCTTCTTCGAAGAGCCCAGCGCGGCTTAGAAGGTCAACGATACATCCAAAGTGTTCGCTTTTCGGCTCAATGTTGTATATCCTATGCATTTTATCAAACGCCTTCATTCCTTCATCTGCCGTGCCGGAATAACTGCAAGCAGTAAACAAAGCAATGAAAGTAACATCATCTGGCCTAACCCTAGCATCCTCCATCTCTCTAAACAGTTCAAGTGCACCTTCGCCATCTCCATGCATTGCCATTCCCGAAATCATCGCATTCCAGCAAACCGTGTCTCGTTGCAGCATTTCGTCAAACAGTCCTCTAGCCAACTCCAATCTCCCACATTTAGCATACATGTCGATAAGACCCGTGCTCAAACGAACACTCAACCGCAACCGAAGCCGATTCAAATACGAGTGAATCCAAATCCCAGTATCCAGAGCTCCCAAATGAGCACACACACATAAAACACTCACAAAAATTGCCTCATCAGGTTCTATATCAGTAAACTGCATCAACCGGAACAAATAGAGACCTTCCTTGAAACAACTATTCTGCACATACCCAGAAATCATGGCACCCCATATTCCGCTGTCCCTCACCGGAGCTTCATCAAAGAACAATCTCGCCATGTCAAGATCGCCCACCTTTGCAAACCCAGAAATCATGACCGTCCATGAAACTACACTTAAGCTAGGCATTTCGTCGAACACGTACCGTGCACCCTTCATATCATCAAACGCACAATACATGATTACCAGAGAATTACCCACAAAGATATCAGAAACAAAACCCAATTTCAAACAGAACCCATGAACCAATTCCCCAAGACAAGACCTTTGCATCCTCGCACAAGCCTTTAACAAATAAGGGAGGGTATAATTATCTGGGCACAGCCCGTTCTGCAACATCTTGGTAAACACATTGACGGTCAGGATGAGTTCATTTCTGAGCAGTGAAGATTTCAACATTGTGTTGTAGATGCAGACTGTGGGCTGTGGGATGTGTTGGAACAGCTTCCAAGCATGGGAGAGGCTTCCATGGCATGGGTCCGAGCAGAAGGCCAAGAGCCTGCTCAAAGCAAAGCTGTTGCTGCCGAGCCCAGATGTGAAGACTTGGGCGTGAGCTTGCTGCAAGTGCTTCATGTTCTTGCATTTCTCTAGCAGTTGGAGACATCTGCTGGTGGTGCTGTTGCTGCTGTAGGATGCCATGGGCACCCGACACCTTCATGTTCAATTGATGGTAATGGAAGTGGGAAAGAATGGTGTGGTGTAGTTTCCGAAAGCCCATATGTGCTGGTTTGAGCAGTTTTAATAAAAGAGTTTCGGGTAAGAGTATCAGCAATAATGCTTTCATAGCTCAGTTGGTTAGAGCACCCGTTTAGTAAGCGGGAGGTCTTGAGTTCAACTCTCAATGAAAGCATCTTTCTATGTTTTTCATTTCATTATTTTTAGCTGAGAATGTTGAAGTGAGAATCAAAGGAGTGACTTTCCATCGGGGAAGGCTGGCATTTCTAGTCTGTTTCTCGGTTAAATATTGTTAAATATTATTCAGCTCCTTATAGTTAACGAGTCATTTTTCGATATTTCCAATTTAGATATTGCGACTGATTTTGTTGTTTCTTCTACTTTTACTCATTCATCTTCTTTGGAATATTAATTACTTTATTCGAAATATAAAGTTTATGCTTGAGTTCAACTCTCAATGAAAGCATCTTTCTATGTTTTCATTTCATTATTTTTAGCTGAGAATGTTGAAGTGAGAATCTAAGGAGTGACTTTCCATCGGGGAAGGCTGGCATTTCTAGTCTGTTTCTCGGTTAAATATTGTTAAATATTCTTCAGCTCCTTATAGTTAACAAATCATTTTTCGATATTTCCAATTTAGATATTGCGACTGATTTTGTTGTTTCTTCTACTTTTACTCATTCATCTTCTTTGGAATATTAATTACTTTATTCGAAATATAAAGATTTGCATAAACGTTTCATGGAATTTTTTTCTTTTAGAATTCTGAAAGCTAAGAATCATTGAAAAGAAGCATACTTTCCTTCACCAAAAAGCCCTAACTTGCGTGCAAAGTAAGCTCAAGCTTTCTTGCCAGCTTTGCCCTGAAACTAGCCTACTAACTAGCTTTCTTCAAGCTCTCATCTTCTCTAATTTATCCTTCAAATAAACACCAAACTATGAGCACCAAACCCTTATTCACAGAGAAGAAAATTCCGAGTTCGTTTCGTCTGAAAGAATGGAAGTTAACCAAATGAGGTAATTCGGCCCTTAACTCCTATAATATTCGACTTTGATTATGTAATTATGATTACTAATCACTATTGTTAGGGTGAGAATTTCCGGCGTAGGACAAGAGAAGACTGAAGAGTCAGGCAGCGTCTACGGCCGAAGAATACCGCCGCAGAAAACTGAGTCTTTCAAAGGTAACATATGGCTCTGTCTCTGCTGCATAATATGCAAAATGGTTTGGTGAGGGAACAAATTTTGGTAGTGGTTTAAGCTATTTCTTGCAGAGAAAAGGAAGACCCAGAACTGGTTCCAGAGACGGCTCTCAGGACAAACGAGTCAGGATTATGATGCTAGCAATGCAATGAAGCATGCAACTGCGGTGGGAGCTGCTGCATTCGCCATCAAATCAATCGAAGATTCGGCCATCTCTGATAAGAAAAAGACGGGCTATGAGCGTAAACCAACTACCGAGAGGATCAAGAGCCGAAAGGAAGAAACAACAATTTCAAAGCCGGTGTCTGGAAGTGGAAGATTTTCCAAAATATTCTCAGGTAAAAGTATCTTATACGCATAACATTGTTAACGACCCTAAACACTGAGTTTTCAGCATTCAAACGAGAACCAAGAAGATGTTCTGTATTAGGTACAGGTTCGACGAAAAGGACTCCAGAACGAGAAGATCCACATGGCAAGGTACCAATAAGCATTGCCACAACCGGGAAGAACCCCGAAAAGGCCGTCCATCCTGCCCCATCTATCAAGAAAACTCCAACTTTTGCTGATAAACAGTCAAACAGCGCTGGCGGTGTAAACCCTGAAACTGCAGCGCCGAAACCCAATCTGTCCACAACTACGAAACCTGAAAGCCCTTGGAATGAAACCAGGAGACCGAGTTCAACAGGACCTGGAACAACGAAAACACAAGCAGATATTTGGGAGGAAACTGAGATCGCTAGACTTAAAGAAAGGTAGCTACTCAGAAATCGGCGATCATTTTCATAATTTATAATTGAAACATCATGTTACATTTAGGTTTTGACAGCCACATCATTGTCAGGTATGAGAAAATAAACGCCACAATAGTTGCATGGGAGAAGAAGAAGAAGAAGAAAAGCACAAACCATCTCCATAAAATAGAGGTTTTGCTCCATTTTATTTTCATATATAATCAATAATCTGATCATGAACTAATATTCCACTTATTGGAAAAGCAGAGTGAAGTAGAGCGAAAAAGAGCAAAAGCAGTACTAAAGTTCGGCAGCGAGATGGAAACTATCAAACAGATTGCAGAAGGAGCTAGGGCAAAGGCAGAGGAGAGACATAGGAAAGAAGTCTTGAAGGTGAAAGAAAAGGCAAATGCAATGAGAACAACAGGGAAAGCTCCTAAAACATGCTTCTGCGTGTAATTAGACCAATTGCTCACCTAGTTTCGAGAGTGTAACATTTCTTTCACGATCCTGTATTTTCACTCAGAAAGTGTAATCATAATAAGAGTTCCACCGCATTATTAGCCGTACCATATCTAAAACATGTATAAATTAAACACAGAGGAATTTCCCAATTACAAACTAACTAATAGGCACTCATTTCATATAGCAAATTAGACATCATAGCCATATATTCATTTTCTGCGGATTTCAAATAAGCATGCATGTAAATTCACTACGATAATTTTCATTACCTCATCTAAAATAACATGAGCAA
Source organism: Pyrus communis (assembly GCF_963583255.1). NCBI lineage: Eukaryota > Viridiplantae > Streptophyta > Magnoliopsida > Rosales > Rosaceae > Pyrus > Pyrus communis. Next base: position 26,127,787 of record NC_084808.1, on the reverse strand, counting down.
CAATCTTGAGAGTACTCAAGCTTGGGCAAAAGGAAATCAGTTACTTCAAACCAATAATGATAGTTACATCAGTGACTGATTGTTTAGACACAGAAGTCGGAACTTACAAATTACCCAAGAAAACTTGCGACATACACTCTTGAAACTTCCACTGTCAAACACGCAACAGAATCTGAGAAGGCTTTGGATAGCAAAGACTCAATTTGATGTGTCACGAGCTTATCTCCTTTACCAGCCTTTCCAAAATCGGGTATGCAAAGTACAATAACAAGACAGACGGAATTGCAAAAACAACTGTAAGTAACAAGTAGATTGCCAAAATAATAGCACTGCCAGGTATTGCGAAAAATGCAATCACGAGAAACAATATGACTAATGGGAACTTGGATGTAATGTGAATGAAGCAATCCAAAGACTTGTGCAGCGAGAATTGATGCCGCTCCACAGGGCCACCCCTATCATCACGGTTATGCCTTGAAAGTGAAGGACAACTAGAACGGTTCCTCCTCAGGTTACCGTTGGCAGCTTGATTTCCAATAGCCAAACTTGCTATTGGAGAACCAATTAGTTGATTTTCCCCACTGATTGCAGGAATAAACTTTAACCTATCACCATTAAAGCTCTCAACCATCCATAGAAGGAAGAAATTCTTGCGAGGAAACTTTAGATTACCCTTATAAATCAGCCGCAAAGACAACAGGTGGCACCAAGGGCAAGAAATGAAAAATGGGATCTTAAACTTTTGAGAGGATAATTTTACGAGAGCCCATTGAAGCCCCAAGACACAGTTTCTACACAGGGTATGACCGCACCATAAGACATGGGGCACATTCTCGACAATGTTGAAAGATTCCAGGCATATATGGCATTCTAACCCTTCCTCTTGGCTTGAATTCGAGCAGAATTCATCGTCCGAGGAGTCCAAGCAAACCCGACTCTGCTCTGATGAGCTTCGTTTTAGTCCAACGCTTGTGATAGCATTTGAAGCAAAACCCCACATCGTAACAAATAAATAAGGGCGACACAAAATAAGGGGTTAATTACTAAAACTGCAGAAACGGCAACACCATTCAACCATGAAACTTGAATCTTCAAAAATTCTTCAATTTTACCCTGTCAACAGTAAGCTAGTTTAGTTCCTACAAATTTGAATATCCTTTTTTGACGTGAACAAGTAATTTATTCAACAAATACACAAAAACATGCATCACATTGGCAACCCCTGCAACAATAGACCAACCCAGCACCAAAAATCCTTAACACAAACTTGCTTGATGAAAATGGAAGGGGATCCTCTTCGGATCCCTTCCACCTAATCCACCGAATCCACCAATCCAGGCCCTTGAAATTTGATCTAACAGCTAAAGTTATTAAAACTTTTAAAGGGGCCCCCTGTTTTGTAGCCGTTGAATCAAATTTCAAGGGCCCAGATTGGTGGATTCGGTGGATTAGGTGGAAGGGATCTGGAGAGGATCCCTTTCCGATGAAAATTATGTCTGAATCAAGACACCCCAATCACTTCAATTACCCATTTCACAGTAAAGTCATTATTACACCACTGAAGTAGACACCTTATAATTTGCACAATCCCTTAGCATACTGGGAAAAATCAAAGAATAACCAACAACAATTTAGGTTCTAGAACGTGAAATACTTTACCATTCTCCAAGGTTAACATAAAAACCCTTAAGTTTTAACACAATGGAGCATAATTTTAAAGTACCCACCAAAACTCATAAATTGATTTCTGGTGGAGAAACCAAAGTGCTAGGATATGAACTACCCAACAAATAATTAAGCAAAATATAATTTGGGGTTCTAGTAATTTGCACGATCATAGCATTGACAGGCGAAATTAACAAGCTTTTAACAAGGAACAGAACAAACAATTATCCCAAAATTCAACATTTCAATGCGGCATATATTTACGTAGATTCGAATCGACGATTAAAGCAAATTAAGATAAAAAGAGGACGATTAGGAGGTCAAAATTTTACCTTTTGACAAGATTGACAGAAACTGCAGTGGGGGGATGTAGAAGGAGGGCGGAGAGAGAGCGGCAGATGAATGAGCGAGCAGAGCTCGGTTCCTCGGTTCATCTGTTCCTCTGCAGCTAGCGTGTTAAAAGAACGAAGAAAAGGAGCCGTAGAGAATGTAACGGTGTTAAAAATTAGGGTGGGTGCCAGGTGGCAAACCCGTGTCATAACGATTCTGGTTTGTTTGGTCAACAAGGATTCTGGTTAGGTCCTCTGTTGGAAAAACAAAAGTAGAGTGGCCAATAGGAGAACAGAATAGGATGCAAATTAAATATTTTATTTATTTTTATCAATTTTTTGAAACCAACCGAGAAAAATCAAAGTTTTGTTAGGCAGACCTGATATAAATAGAGATGGTTTGATGTGTCTAATTACGATAGTCCAGATTATTTAGTAGTATGAAAAATAAACAATCAAGATTGAATCGATTTAATGTTATTTTTATTTTGTCAATTCAGTGGATATACAGTCAGATTACTTTGTAAACCGGACCGGACTATTGAAAATTAATCCGTCTAACTACACCTAAATTTATTTTCCAAAAGAAAAGTATCAGCTAAATCTGTTTAGATTATGTTTAGAGACACCAATTTGGCACCATTTTTTTTCAGTTTAGTTGTTTCTCATTAATCAAATTTAATATAATGTGGAACTTACATATATAATTTACAATATTCTTTTATTATGTTAAAAAAAACTTTTATGCAACGAAAATATTATCTTGTGACGATACTGAATCACGTTATAATGTTGACTGCATGATTGCCTTGCATTGTCACCTGACATATCTGTGTGTCTAAGTTTCTCAATTAACTTTACGTAATTAATGATTAACGACGATTGCTGGATTAGTCCTTCATGAAACCTTGAGCCATCTTTAAATAGCCCCCAAATTTACCATGCCCACCCTCCTCCTCACCGTCATCCTTTTTAGTGTGCTTTTTCTTGCCTTTACGGCTCTCCTCCGACTCAGAAGCTGAAGAATGAGAAGTTTTGTGGCCACCTCCCTCACCCTCTGTGCCACCACCGCCGTACTTGCGGAGCAAACCTTCGGCCTTGCCGATGTAACTCCCCATGCCTTCCTTCTCGTCGAAACCACCGTATGTGGAGGCAGCGCTTAGAACGGTGCTGGCAGCCTTGCAAACCTCAGCTTTGTCGTACTTCTCCCCTTTAGCCGCGCCCGCCACAATTTTCGCGCTCGACATCACCTCCCCCATCGATGGCTTCCCGCCTTTCTCCTTCGCTCCTCCCATTTTCCGCTCACGATGTTCGCCCTGATCATCCTCTTCATCCCCATGATGCCGATCCATTAGTTAATTCAAAGAAAATGTAGCAGTGCTCTATATTTTTGTATTTTTTTTCATAGAGTGATGAGAAATTGATTAGCTTATTGGTGAATATATACGACACTCTCAATGGGTATATATTCTCTCCACTTTGTGATGTACCCGTTTTTAATGCATTATCCACAAACAACTTTTATTTTGGGTGATGTTAATTGATGGCTCACTTTTTTTTATTCTTTAATTATCATAGAAAGCCAAATATTTAAGCAGAATTTTTGCGGCCACTCATTCATCGAGAGAAAAACTTCAATAGGGCGCAACATCTAAATGTACGATCGATATTTCTTATATGCATTGAGGTTTTATTTGAAAGAAAAGTAGAGCCCCCAGAGAGATAAATCTTCTACATGACACAAACACAATTGCTTAAGAAATACATACACATAATACACAGGAAAACACGATGGGTCCGAAACAGAACAACAAGAAGGCCTAAAACCAAATACAGAAAGTAAAACAAACTTTTAACTAACATCATAATTAAGTTAACAACTAATAAAGCCAAATAAGTGAGAGTGCCGCAGGATCATGAGGATAATAACCTTACATAATTAGTGATTAATTATGACGATCATCACTTCTTCAAGAATCCCTGAGCCATCTTAAGATAATCACCAAACCCACCTGATCCACCCTCTTCCTCCTCGTCCTCATCCTTTTTACCATGTTTCTTCCCAGTCTCATGCTCTCCGCTCACCGGATAGTTCTCATCATCGTCTCTTCTCTCCTTCCCCTCACCATACTTATGAGACTCGGAAGAGTAGTGGCCTCCTCCTCCAGAGTTATGAGACTCAGAAGAGTAGTGGCTTCCTCCTCCGCCGCTTCCGCCGCCGCCGCCGCCGTACTTGTGAAGCATATCCTCAGCCCTTTTAACATAACTCCCAAGTCCTTCTTTCTCGTCCAGCTTCCCATAGTGCGCGGCAGCACTTAGGATGTTACTAGCAGCCTCTGAAACCCTAGCTCTGTCGATCTTTTCCCCGCTGCCTTTGTTCATCGAAGATTTGGCTGCTTCCGCCACAATCTTGGCACTCGACATCAGCTCGCTCGTCGTCGGTGCAGCATGTCCCGGTTTCCCGTAGTGGCCCTCCTGCTTCCCGTGGTGACCCTCAGCCGCGGATTTTCTCTCGCCACCATATTGATCTTCCTGGTCTTTGTCCCCATAACCTCCCGACCGGTAGTGACCCTCAGTCATGGATTTTCTCTCGCCACCATATTCATCGTCCTGGTATTTGTCGCCGTATCCTCCGGACCGGTGGTGACCCTCGGTCGCGGATTTTCTCTCGCCACCATATTCATCGTCCTGGTATTTGTCCCCGTATCCTCCGGACCGGTGATGACCCTCGGTCGCGGATTTTCTCTCGCCACCATATTCATCGTCCTGGTATTTGTCCCCGTATCCTCCGGACCGGTGGTGACCCTCAGTCGCGGATTTTCTCTCGCCACCATATTCATCGTCCTGGTATTTGTCCCCGTATCCTCCGGACCGGTGGTGACCCTCGGTCACAGATTTTCTCTCGCCGCCATATTGATCGTCCTGGTATTTCTCCCCGTAACCTCCAGATCGGTGGTGACCCTCAGTCGCGGATTTTCTCCCGCCACCATATTGATCGTCTTGGTCTTTGTCCCCGTAACCTCCGGACCGGTGGTGACCCTCGGTCCCGGATTTTCTTTGGCCATCGTATTGATCATCGTAGTCTTTGTCCCCGTAACCTCCGGAAGAGAAAGCTGATGAAAGCCGATCCATCAGTGAGTGAAGAAAAGTAGGAACAAGTGCTTTGCTTTGTAAGGAGGATTTGATAAAACGGGTTGAATCCGGTGACATATAAATTGACTTGCACATGCTTATCGGTGGTTGGATATTTGGATATATTTTATGATTGTCGGTGGACCTTTTACGTGGTGATGTTAAATCCACGTCTCGCTTAAAGAACAAAAGCCAAAAGGAAACATTTTCTTTATTTCAATCCCTTTAAGTCATTGCATTTTTCTTTACACAAATATTTATCGAATTTTCAAATTATAAAGATATGACATAGCGATGAAAAATCACAGATGAGCAAGGACTGAGTTAATTTTTTTTCTAGTGGAAGCCAATTTCAGGACTTTGAAAGTAAATTTTTTTTTTATAATTTCATTGGTTTTATTTTATTTTCAAATTTTATTCAGTCAGCTTGTAGATATTTTTCACAATAATAACTTATCATACTTGTTGAAAATTTCAACCAAAATATTTAAATATGATAAATCTCCTGTAAGCATGTTGATTTTTTTCCTCTACACAAAACTTTAGTTGGGCCAGTTGCTCCTAATGAACTTTAGTTGTCTCTGTCCTTGCAACGAGGGATTAAAAATGTATTACTTGAATATAAAAACGGCCTGATAAAGAGATTTGTATATAAGCATTTGGGATGAATAATTTACAAATCTGTGTCACATACTTTTATAATGCTCATGAGCTCTATTTTCTAATAATTCCCACCTATTTTTTCTAATCTATTTCTTCTTTATTTGATCTATATGTCTTAGAATTTAAAAATAGCTCATCCAAACAATACCGTAATAAAATTTCTTCCAATAAAAACAAATGAATCCTTAATGGAATTGCATTAGCAACATATTTATAGAGAGCGTAACATAAGCTAATCATTTTTACCTAACCTAGAAATTAACCTTGAGTTGAAACTTACTTCGTTATTGTGTTAAGTTTTTTTTAGATGGTGGTTTACCAAGTGTTTTTAGGCATCTAAGCTTTATGTTGATTTTTTTATTCAAGGATACGTATAGTACAGTAAAAAATTCTTGGTGAATCATGTGAAGAATAAAGAAAATGATGCGAACAGACACGATTACCGAATCTTCAAAAAATAAATTCGTCGAGGATCCTTTTTCGAAGAATAACTCCTACAACAAACCCCTTTTGGACTTTTGGTTCTGGACTTTGGACATGAGCAACCCCTGCTAGCCACACGATTTTTGTGATTGTGGCTGTATCTTATCCTGTTTCATATTTAACATTTTGGTCCACTCTTACAGACACGTTGACATATATATTAGATTGAAATTACCTTTAAAATAGTTGAAAGCTATTTGAATTAAAATATTTTTGGAATCAATTTTAGGTAAAATTTCAAGTAAATTTTGAAAAAAGTGATTTCTATAAGAAGCGCATAACTTGTGCTTCTAACATAAAGCAGTTCGAGTGCTTTTGAAATCTAAAAACATTTTCTCTAAAAGTGATTTTAGTCAATTTAAAAATATTTAGTTACATTTGATTAATACATATTATTGGATTAATATTTGATCAATGTTATTTATTAATGTGTATTTTTTGACACCTTCTGAAGCAATGCACTAATTTTTTTTCAATATTATCATCCAATTAGTATCATTTTCGTAAGTAAACCCAATATATTATTGTAGATGACGCTTTACCACAGTAGTTTATATCTACGTACTTTAATGCGAGTTCAATCTCCATCAATTATCTTTTTTACAACAACTAACGATTTATCGCACTAACACTATAGCTTATAAAAAAACAAACAACATAAAATCAATACTAATAAACACATAAAATTTCATACTTTTACAAGTAACGTTACAAGGATGACGTGGTCGCACACAAACGAGACATGCAATTAGGGGAAAGCAAACCCTTGGCCCTTCAAAGCGAGAGAATTTTCAATGTGACCAATACACGGGATGGTACATCACGTGTCACTGTACAAATGGTGAGATATGTGTGCTAAAAAGTTAATAACTTAAAAAATGAAAATTTCCACAATTTCTATTAAAAAAACGTAATGTACCACTTGTGTTTCTGTCACAATTAAAAATTTCTCCTTCAAAGTAACGTATGCAATGGAACTTGAAGGATCCACGTATGCAATGGGCTTCAAGTTGGGCCAGTATTGGGCTTACATGTCAACTTTGCCTGACATACTTGTAAGTTATGGAGCCTTCGAGTTGCGGCCCAAAGAACTTTTCATTTGGAAGTGTTTTTTAACACCGTCAAGTTGCAACTTGTCCAACACGAAATAAACCGGGAAGAACTCCCTGTAAAATCCCCAAAATCCCCAACTCCCAGCTTGCTCCGTACAGTTCGCCGTGGACATGGAGATCGATCATCGAACGCCGTCCGAGCAGAAACTCAAAGCCGAAGACCTCTTCAAAGCCGCCGAGACCGGCGATTCTTCGGCGCTCAAATCTCTCTCACAGAAACAGCTCGCCGAAGCTTTCTCTCTCAGGAACGAGGACGCCCGCTCCATCCTCCACGTCGCCGTCTCCTCGGGCCGCTCCGAGGTTCGTCTTCTCCCACATTCCTCAAATTCCTGTGTGGTTCCCGAGAAACTGAGGGAAAATTAGAGAAAATTTGAGGGTGCCCTCTGCTTTCTGTTTGATTTCAGTTTCAATTGAAAATCAGTACTTTGAGCTTGTTCTCATTTAGCTTCAATTGTAATTTTAAGTTGTAATATTCTCTGCTTTGAAGCTGATGAATTTGTGGCTTTTTGGGGACTCAGGTGGTGAAGTTGCTGATTGCTGCTGATGAATCAACAAGTGTGATAAACAGCACAGATGAAGACGGATGGGCGCCGCTTCATTCTGCGGCCAGCATTGGGAATTCGGAAATAGTTGAGCTGTTGCTAAGCAAAGGTAAATTTGTCACTTGTCAGATTTCATGGCTATATGCTTCATGACTTCATGTTGTTTGTAGCACCGTTAACCAGGCAATGTAGTAGACTTGGTGGGCGTAGTCACGTTGGCTAGAGCGGATGTGCTCCTCTATGCACTCAAGTTTCAAATCCCCCTCCTCGTTGTTTAATTGGGTTTAAAATATAATCGAGTTTAAAGTAGAATATCATTTGAAAACAATGGTGGTTACTTGAACATGGCTGATTGTGCTATCTCAGTGTTCTGATTTTATGGTTCTTAACAGGAGTTGATGTTAATTTAAAGAACAATGGCGGTCGATCTGCCCTTCATTATGCTGCCAGTAAGGGATGGTTTGAGATTACTCAGAGTTTGATCTCCCATGGGGCAAATGTTAATCTGAAGGACAAGGTTTGTAACTTCACATAATAGTGCTTTATCTGGTGAAGGAGAACCTTTAAGTATGTATCCAGTTTAATGAGCACCGTTGCTGCTGGAGTGTTTAACTTCTTTTAATTTGTTTGTATTTGCTGAATTGTGATCATATGGTATGCATTGTGCTCAGGTTGGTTGCACCCCATTGCACCGGGCAGCTAGCACTGCAAAATCAGAACTGTGTGAGCTTTTAATTGAGGAAGGGGCAGAAGTTGATGCCGTTGATAGAGCTGGTCAGACTCCTCTCATGGGTGCGGTGATTTGCGATAACAAAGAGGTCGGTTTGGGTGACTCTGAGAAAGAGATTCTTATTTTTGCCGCACACATGGATATATTTGTTTGGTTGGTCAAGAAGTACATCATGAATGCCACTTTTATTGTTCTTGTTGACCCTACTTTCCGCGCTCTCGTTTTAATAAGCCAGTTGGGATTGAGCATTTCTGATTCAGATTTTAGCAATGAAATAAAGAGTTGGGAAAGAGATTAGTCTTAGGAAATCTGGAAATGCATGCTTGGTTGCAATTTACAGTATTTCATTCTGTCTTTGTTTGACTAGTATGGACTTGACTGTAATATGCGCCTTACTTTATTGTCTTAGCGGCTTCATACCATATAATGCTTCTGGCTAATGTCAACTATTGTAAGAAGGGCTTGAAGATTTTTGGTGTTTCTCCAATTGATTTTAAACACTGACCTTGATCCTGGCTTTTTAGAACCTGTTGAATGAGTGCTTAACCTGTTCTCTCTAGCCCTGTGGTGTTTCATTTCTTCTTCCGAATTCCTGGCATTCTTTTAAATCTCTGTTTTTGTTATTGCTAGACAAATAGGCCCATTGTAAATGGGAAATAAACTTAACCGTTTTGCTCTGCGATTATCTGCCTTCTGCAGAGGTTGCAACAGTTATTATGACCTGCATATATTGTTTCCCTCTTGGTTTGAACCTTTTCTTCGTACTCAGAGACCTTAGGTTATAATTTTTTACTGTTTCACACTTGGTACATGTTAATGGTGCACTTCTATGTTATCAATTTTAATACCAAGTTGACATGGGAAGAAAGAACTTTGTATTAACTTCTAGTTTTGTCTAACAGAAAGCATAATTCAATGTTTTCTCAGATCTCCATTCATTTTTGGTCGATGACAGGTTTCTCTCCTTCTAATAAGGCACGGAGCAGACGTGGATGTGGAAGACAAGGAAGGATACACAGTGCTCGGTCGAGCTTCTAAAAAATTTAGACCACTTTTGATCGATGCTGCTAAGGCCATGATTGAAGGATGATTTTCTCGACTGGCTTTGTTTTAGGTGCAAACATACTGCACGAGTGACCATTAAAAACAAAGAGAGAATAGGAGAGTTTCGTGTAATTAACCAAAGGATTTGTCGCAGGCTATCGTCAATTTCGGTTTCAGTATTTCACTATTTCTTCCACTTGTTGGCCTACTCTCACAAAAAATGACGTCGAAGGTATCGTTGTTGGGCATTCTTACTTGCAGTTATGACCTAATGCAAGTTTTACAATGTGGCCTCTCCACACTCAAATCTCTCTGTTTTAGAAACCACCATAACCACCACCTCCCTTCAAAGATGTCTGCCGACTCCGGCAGCCTCCTCCAAACCCCTGAAACTAATGTCATTGTTTTCCCGAGCTCCAGCATGGGCCACTTGACACCCCTCCTACGACATGCCGCATTACTGCTAACCCAAAACCACTGCCCACTGAGGCTCACCATCGCCATCTCCTTGTTCATCTAGTTGCACGGTTGTATCGCGATTAGAATCGTCTGTTTTCTTAGTTCTCATTTGAATATCACAACTAAGTAAGTGGACAACAAAGTGGACTTTGGATACAAACAAGTATCACCTGTTAAAATAATGTATACACGTGTTATAATATGAATGAATTAATAATATTACGTGACAGTGTGATAATCATATTAAAAAACTACTCGTGTTTTTCTAGCATTTTGTATGTATGAATGACATGTGTTCAAAACTTTCAAAATTTAACGCATTTACTCCATTACTCGAAGTTCTAAGATGGATTTCCTCCTCTTCTAGCATTGCCTCCATCATAAAGACTTGAAAAGCCTAAAAAACAGAGGGAAAAAAACATGTCGTTTTTGTTTTGTCACCTCAAACGACGACTTGAGTAAAAATACAATGCCGTTTAGTGAAAAAACGTTGAAAAGCGCCAAAAGCAGTTGGATGCTTCTGTGGTCGATATAAGCCGTAAATATAAGTATCCCTCTGCTTGTTATCTCTTTATTCGGGCTGGGGCTGTGGTATAAGCCAAACCATGGTTTCCTCTTCAGTCTCAGCTCTCTTCCGCTCCCATCCTTCCTTTCATATTTCACACACAAATTTAGATGTCTTTAAAAGACCTACCACAGTAGTAGTTTGTTCTAGTTCTTCTCCGGCGCCGACGTCTCCCCGCCGTGTTCTTCTCCAAACCTCTCTTTCTTTGGCTGCTTCAGCTGCCATTCTTCTCGGCTCAAATCCAGGTATGCAGTTCAAAAGACCCAATACGATGATTTATTCTTTATCTTTGCCTTGCGATTTGAGCAGAATATAACAGATGATATAACAAATGGAAAAAAAAATGCTTAATTGTAGCGATGGTCCTCAACTATACATTGAGTTGCATTTTCGTCCCTAAAAAGATGGAAATACGTAAGAACTAAGAAGTCATTATTAAAATTTGACGTGTGTGTAATAATTTTTTGTATTGTAATTATACAAAGACAGAATAACTTTTACACGTAAGGAGCCAAGTAATAAGTCTGCCGTTCTCTAACAGTGCAACTCAATATTAAATTGGAGGACGGCGAGACTTATTTTTGGAATTCACGGACCAAAATGCAAATTAAGGTGTAGTTCAAGGACCGTTGCTACTATTGAGCCAACGTGAAAGTATATTAGTCCTCTAGCATAGGGGTATTTTTCAAATTAGGGAGCTGAATGTGGGAGGAATTTGGTGTTGCAGCCAGTGCTGGATTTCTATCAGGATCGACTGGAATTGAATCGGTTCCAGGTCCTGAGTTGCCTCAAATCGACTTCCTCAAACGCTTCAACGGTTCGACTTCAACTCTCTCTGAATATTTACATTCATTTACGTTCAACATGCTGATTGAAAAATGTGACACAACGTTGTTCAATTATATATTATTGCAGAAGAAAACCAGAAAAAGTATGCAGAAAATGATGCAAGATTCGGATCAAGTCCAATACTGAAGGAGCTACTAGAAAAATCCAAGCTCAACAAAGAAAAGTAAGTAGATTCCTGGTTCGTGCTTTCCTAATTGCTTGCATAATTGGAAGTGTGAAAGCTCTAGGCTCGTGCTACTGCTATAAACCCTAAACGGCCTAACAGTAGAACGAGAGTAGACGCTTGAAAGGAGTGACCAATGCTTTTGATACCATTTATGTCAAACAATCGCGTTGTTAAGGAATGAGGCAACAATATCAACGTCGAAACAAAATCAGACGTGTTCTGTGTGAAACTGAAACTGTGCAGGAATAGTAAAGAAATTCAAGACAAGTACTGCATACGGGGGGCAGAGTGGGGAGTTGGAGATTGCTCGGCAGAGGGAATGACACCTGATGAGAAAGACAAGTTCATCGCAATGTTGAAGGAGAAAGCTGGCGTCAAGGATTGATATCCACCGACTTATGCTTTGTGTAAACCCTAATTTCCAAGTAATGGTAGAAATCAAACTTGTAGGAGCTTCTCATTTGAAGACATGGATACGTATGTAATATGAGTAGACGATCACGACCACTACGAGCATATAACGATCCAATTGATACGTAAATTGATATTTGAAGACATGGATACGTATGTAATATGAGTAGACGATCACGACCACTACGAGCATATAACGATCCAATTGATACGTAAATTGATACAGTATTTAGTCTACGTCGCCGCAAAAGCGCATACGGATAGACTAGTAAAATGGCAAGCATGACGTAGGACAAGAAGAAAAAATTGAATTTTAAAAAGTAGGTAAAGGTTTACCATCTTAATTTACAAAGTTCCAAACATTTAAATCTATAATTTCATTTTCATAATGAGAGTGATGTGGATTTTTCTACTTTGCATCAAAATCGCACATATGAAAAAACATAAAAAATATACGTACTTAGTGTGCGGCTTTTATCTAATTTATATTTATATATAATTATCTGCATGTCATGTCGCATAAATTGTTCATGAATAAATTTGTCCAAAACTAATTTATTCAACCAGACAAGAAAAAATTTGGTTTTAAAATGGATGGTCTCACAATTTTAGACAAGAGGTAGTTTCGGAGAAACTTTGATGAACTTAAAACACGTTTACGTGATGTTATTACTATATTCAAATTATAATATGTGGGTTGATTTTCTTATGTACTCATCATAATGTATAGAAATGACTTGTCTGAAAATGCTTTTAAAATAACAGAAAACGTTTTTTATGAAAATATTTTTAAAATTAATTTTTTTTTTAAATACAAGTAAATCCTATAAAAACACACAAATACTTTATGCAAGAAACATATCTCGTGCTTCTGATTGAAGTAAGTGATTTAAAATCTAAAAACATTTATTTAAAAGTGTTTTGGGCATCCATAATGATAAATCTGTCTTGGTTCTGATATTCCTAGTCAGTCAAAGACAAAAAGACAAGGAAACAAAATAAAAAATAAAAAGTCCAGCAGGAAAAAAAGAAATATAAAATAACTAATAATTTAGTTTTACAATATTTGTGTGTATGTACTATTCATGGCCAAAATCCCACGGGCATTGCAAGCTCACCGACCCAGCCATCATTAGCTTGACCCAGCAATCATAGCTTGACCAGCGATCATAGCTCTCTCTCTCTGGTACTCTCTCTCTCTCTCTCTTCCCAACGAATTTTACAATTTCTTCAATTTTTTATGTTATTTTATTTGTTCGATTTTCATCTTCAATCTCAGTTTCTCGGCAAATTTCGGCGTACGGTTAGATGTACGGTCTCCTTGGTCTGTGTAACGGACAATTGAATTCATTTCATTTCTTGCAGTTTCTCAGCTGCCAAACGGGATTTGTAACAAATTCAGCTGTCTGGTGCTTTGAAATTTTGCTCTATCAGAATTTGAATTGGAATTGGGGCTTCTCAGCCAAGAAAAATAAAGGAGGAAGAAGAGAAGGTGATTTTTTCGGTTGAAATTACGCGCGGAATTGGAATTGGTAAAATTAGGTAAAGGGTTTCTTTGGTTTTGTAAAGTTCAATTTTTTTAGCTAAATTATGTAACTTTGTTGAAATCAATGATCTTATTTGTATATAAATGTGATAAATTTGATTGTCACATAGCTTCGATCTTTCGGTTTCAGGGGAATCCTGTGTGATTAGTTTGGTTAGCATTGTAGAATTCACATTGGAGTTGATGCTTGAATTTTGAAAGTTCTGGTGTATACTAGTGATTTTCGCTGCGGGATTGTGACTGCAATTCGGAGTCACCAAAATGTACCGGACTGTGGCTACGGCCACGACTGCAACCCGGGGTGGATCTCCAACTGATAGCGGGGATTGTGTTGTCACTTTGGATCAAGTTCCACGGTGGAGCAATTCAGAGTATCGTGCTTCCTTGGAATATGACAATGAAGATCCTTCGTTTTCAAATTCGTATTTTCCTGATCCTTTAACTTCCCAATCTGGGGGAGAGAGCAGTATCAATGGGATGGTCTCAAGATTTCCAGTTGACCATGAAATTAATTCAAAGACATATCTATGGAGAGGGAACCCATGGAATCTCGAAGTTGATGCAGTAGTGAATTCTACAAATGAGGTGAGCACTAGGTTGTGACGATGAATCTTTGATAGAGATTCCTTGATGTATAAACCTGGTGACATTGGTAAAAGAGACAAGTGTCTAAGTTTTTTGATTGGACAATTTACAGAACATGGATGAAGCACATTGTAGTCCTGGTTTGCATGCTGCGGCTGGACCTGGTCTTGCAGAAGAATGTGCAGCACTGGTATGCTATACTTATTTGCACTAGAGTTCTTGTCTTCAGTCATTCTTCGTACGGTTCTTGATATTTGAAATGCAATGTGAATACAGATTTATGGGTGAAATTGAAGATGTTGAATGGGATACAACATAGAACTTTCAATGTCATTGGCTTTTTAAAGCTCCCTGTGGTGTTCTGTCAGAATCGGTTTTTTTTTTATTAAGAGTCAACTGATTTGATATACCTTTTTTATGTTGGCAGGGTGGATGTAGAACAGGGATGGCAAAGGTCACTAAAGCATACGACCTTCCAGCTAGGTGAGTATATCAGTGCAGTTTTCATTTAGAGTGCTCATTGTGCACAAATACTCTTTCATTTCTGTATCTAGACTTAATGAATGATGTTTCTTTCCTTGTACATTCCAGGAGAGTTATCCATACTGTCGGTCCCAAGTATGCAGTGAAATACCATACTGCTGCAGAAAATGCTCTGAGCCATTGTTATCGTTCTTGCCTTGAACTTCTCATTGACAGTGGCCTGCAAAGGTGCTTGGCAGATGATTGCTGTGCCATTTTGTGTTTAGTATTCTTTTCAATTGTTCTTCCCTTTTGTTTTGTTCTTTATAAAGTATGAAGCTTATTTTGTTTGGCCAATATATTGTAGCATTGCAATGGGTTGTATATATACAGAATCTAAGAACTACCCCCGTGAGCCAGCCGCCCATGTTGCTATAAGTGAGTTACTTTCGTACATGTTTCAGAAATTAGTTTCCTTGCAATGATGTATTATGTGAAGCACGTGAAGTACATTAAGCATATTTGGGCATCCATGGAACATAGAAAGGCTGATACTAGCTTTTGTTGGATTATATACAAAATCGTAACATTAATGTTGTATGGTGTGGAAAGGATAACAATCAACCAATATTCAAAATAAAAGTTCAAAGGAAAAAAAAAAGGATAACAATGTGTGGATGGCTCTGTTATCTCTTGCAGATGCAATCTCTTATGATGAGTTAGATTATGGTACACATAGATCCCCATCTTTAAAATATATGCACGTCTTTTGCATTCTGTGATAAATATAACTTGCTTATCCATTCGTATAAGTGCTGGATTATTCGAATTTTTAGTCATGTACATACGTCCATGTTTTAATTGCTGCTGGTAAAGTTCACTGAAGATTCAATTATTTCTTTCATTCTTTACTCTTCAGCTTATTTATTTTCTGCTTGTTTTCAGGGACTGTGCGACGGTTTCTGGAAAAGCAGAAAGACAAAATCGCAGCTGTTGTGTTTTGTACTATCACATCAATGGATACAGAGATATACAAAAGGTTGATAAATATAGCTATTTATTTATGGAGCACATGCTGCTTCACCATGATATATATATGACTTATAAACGCCACTCTTGGTTTTACTGTTACAAAATATTGAGAAATCATTTCCCTTCACTTTTTTTCCAACCTAGATTGCTTCCGCTTTACTTTCCCCGTGATAAACTCGAAGAGGAGATTGCCGTGTTGAAGCTTCCTGCAGATGTAGGTGATGAAAATGGCGAGACAATTATAGATGAGCGCAAAATCAGAATAAAGCCTTTGCCCAAAAAGAATATTCCAAAGCCTCCCCAGGCTCCAGTTGAGCTTCCTGTGAGTGATGTTGGCTTAGTACGAAGGTCAGTCAATGACTCAATGAGAATTTTTTAACATGTCAAAGAGAAAACTTGGGGCTTTGACTAATATCAAGAGAAATACTTGGAAATTCTTGCCACTGAAAGCTTCTGAAGAATTCCATGTTTCATATGTCAATTTTCATACTTCATAGATGTCTGTCCACTTATGTTCTCTGTTTTTGTGGTTATCAAGCTTATTGTTCCTTTTGCTATACCACTATCATTATCTCTTTTGGTTAAAATCCTTAACTAACTTGCTGAAGTTGTTCTATAGGAACTCAACATATTTGGATTCGTTTTTGGATCCTGCCTTCATGTCCTTAATAAAAGACCCAGATCAGAGACGCAAGGAACAATGGGAGAAAAATGCTCAAGCACAAAGTGGATGGAATTGTGCTAAAATGCTTGGGTTTGGCGACCTTGGTGGACCTCCATTGTCTGCTGCAGAAGAATACTCACTTCATTCAAGATACCTTGCTAAAGCAAATTCTCTTAATCTTTCAGAAATTGCAGAAATGAAAATTGTGTAAGATTTATCTCTTTCATCATTGACATAGTGGCAGCTGTGGAGTCTTAAGCTTGTTGATTTTCACAGCTGGACAGCTGTTAATATGTAAAGTGCTTTTTATTCTAGCACTTAGAGTACTTAGATCTAACGGAAGACGTGGCACAGAACCGAGCGCAATGGCGTTCTAGGATTCATACAGCCGACCCCACTTAGCGGGCAGAGGCTTTGTTGTTGTTGTTGTATTAGTAGCACTTCGGTTGGCTCATATCTTCTTTCACAGAAAAAAGGATAAGCTTTTATTATGTTATTAAAACAGTGCAAATATTGATATGTTGGTACCTAGTGGTGGCTGAAACTAAGAATGTTATGAATCTAAAAATGGTTGAATCTGAATGGCTGTATGAGATGTATACATTTAAACATCTGTCTATTTTTCTGTCTATTTCAGTTACCGAGGTGGGGTTGACAGTGAGGGTCGTCCTGTAATGGTGGTTGTGGGGGCACATTTTCTTTTGCGATGTCTTGATCTAGAACGATTTGTACACTATGTTGTTAAGGTAGTACATCATTAAAGTTGGGGTTAATTTGCATATGCTGTAGAGACTGCATCTTTGCTAGTTATGTTGTTGGCGACTTATATATCTAATCTTGTTTATTGGTTTGCAGGAGTTTGAACCCTTAATACAAAAGCCTTATACTATTGTATACTTCCATTCTGCAGCATCTTTACAGCTGTAAGTTGTTCGCAGTTGAGTTTCAGAAAATGCAAAACTGAAAACAATTCTAGGTTCAAAAGGTTTTTCATGTTATTTTATACTCACACTCCACGTAACGGTTCAGTTTCTATGAAAGATGAAAAAAGAAATTTTGAACTCTCACAAGGACTGCCAAATTAACGTAGATTGACGTAACTTCTTTGGTGGAATATTAATTTCTGACTATGAATACAAGTGATGATCAGTACCTTAATAGCGTATATTGATAGCAAGTCACTCTAAATAATTGAGTTTCCTTTCGTGCATGTATTGCAGGCAGCCAGACTTGGGGTGGATGAGAAGGGTACAACAGATACTTGGTCGTAAACACCATCGTAATCTGCATGTAGGTATCACTTCGTTTGTCCATATATGTTAGCAATTGTGTCTGCGTCTCTAATCTTTATCTTCTTTACATAGGCAATATACATCCTTCACCCGACGTTTGGACTGAAGGCTGCAATATTTGCCCTGCAACTGTTCGTGGACAATGTGGTATGCCTAATTTTATTTGTGATTTCTTGTTTATCAAGACTTCACATCATTTAAAAAGCCTGCTGTAAGTGAATGTTATTCTAACTTTTGTTTCTAGGTCTGGAAGAAAGTGGTATATGTAGATAGATTACTGCAGCTCTTTCGATATGTTCCTCGTGAGCAGTTGACCATCCCCGACTTTGTGTTCCAGTTGAGTTTCTTTGTTCCTTTCCACCATCGTGATTTCTATAGCAACCTGCATTTAAAAACACTAGTATGCAATGATTGTATTACAAGGTAAACAGATGATTGGTTCTGATGGATTTTGTGACCGTGATCAATGCAGGCACGATCTGGAAGTGAACGGTGGGAAGGGTCTCATCGTGGACCCGAGAACAAAGTATGTGTATCATCGACCGTAGCATTGCGAATACACGGTTCCATGAGGCAATGAAGGAGGTCCATGGCTTGTGATTTCTTGATTCTATTTTCTTTTCGTACATCTTATAGGTAGATGGGAGTTGAATTTGCCGGTTACTTGTGTAGAAAAAAGATATCCTTTCTTTTCTTGGGAAGTTGTTTTTCAAGCAAATATTATTTGTAACTAAACATGGAAATTAATTATAAATATTCTTTCTTGAATTGTCTTGGATGAATTATCAATAAAATGTCAAGGCAGTTAGAGCTATAAACCAGGAAATTTACAATCAAAACGAACATCGTTCTGGCTACATTCCAAATCACTCTAATATCTTTTTTCTTTTTCTTTTTTAATTTATTAATTTTACTCTTTTTCAGCTTTAATATTTAAAATTCGGTTTAAAAATATATATTTAAAATTCAATACACGCAGATCTTCTGTTTATCCACTTTTTGTTTTTGTCTATTTTTATGGACGATATGGTATGAATCGCACGATGGTGCTAGGAGAAGGCTGGCAAAGCCACTAGTTGATCCTTTAAAAAAAAAAAATTACAACGGTAAAAAGTCAAAAAAATAAAAGTGAGTCTGGCTTTCTTGCACCTCTAAGAGTTTGAATCATTTTCGTACATTTTTTTGTTAATTTTTCTTTTATTTTTCTTACCACCATAACAAACTCTCGTATTCATGTTCTTCAAAATATATTTTTCCTTGCGTGAAGCCCAACTAGTTTTCTGAGCACCCGGGAGTTCGCCTTGTTCTGCGTGCTTTGAGCCCGCCTTGGTTGAAAAAGAGGGTTTTAGTAATATGTAGTTTAGATTTAGATAGAAGAAAATTAAAAAAAAAAAAAAAGGTTCAAATATCTTTATATTTAGGTTTTAGATCGTTGATTACAAGTGTTCAAATACGAATTATTATAGATTTTGGACGGAAAAATTTATTTTGATGAACATGAGTATGATAGTTTGTTGTAGTGGTTAGAGTAATAAAAGAAAATTGTAAAAAAATGATAAATTCTTGGGGTGGCAGAAGTCACGAGTGACTTTCTAGCATCCCCAAGAATTTGAATCATTTTTGTCCATTTTTGTTAAATTTTCTTTTATTTCTTTTACCACTACAACAAACTGTCATATTCATGTTCTTCGAAATATATTTTTCCGTGCGTGGAGCACGATTCATTTTCTGAGAACCCTGGAGTTTGCCTCGTTCTACGCGCGTTGAGGCCATCTCGTCTTGTGTGCCTAGGTTCATCTCATTTTGTAAATGAGGTGTCTTCATTGTTTTGCATGCTTGAAGCCCGAACCTTTTTGTGTCAACGGAATATGCGTCGTTTTGGCATGCACGGAGGCAACCTCGTTTTCTGGGCATAGGGATGGCCTTGATTTGTGCGATGTATCCCTCCTCGATTTTTGTGTGTGGAGCTCACCTCGTTTTGCGTGCCAAAAGTCCACACCATTTTTTGTGAATGGAGCTCATTTTGTTTTGCATGCCATAGTTCGACTTGTTCTGCGTGATCTGAGTCTGCCTCATTTTGCATGTGTCGAGCCCGCCTAACATGCATGTTTTTTGACAAAAATGCAAATATTTTATTTTTGTAAAATATTTTTCCTGAGCATTAAGTTAAACTTTTTAAGAAATTTGGAAGCGTTGTTACGGTTTATTAAGCAACAAATGTATATTTTGTAGAATATTTAAGTCAAAAACTAAAAAAATAAGTGAAAAGTATAGTAGTGAGGCTTAGAACATTGTCAAATGGGGTTCTACACTCAAGAATCTCAATGGAAAATCTCACCTTAACTCAAAACTTCATAGTGCGGCGAATGTGAAAATAAATAGATTGAACGGTGATTTATGTATTAAATTGCAAAACTGTCTAAAACCTGTGGGTGTTAATCCACTTTTTTTTTTTTTTTTTTTTTGTAAAAAATGAAAACTTTTTATTTTTTCAAAATATTTTTCCTGAGCATTAAGGAAATCTTTATAATGCATTTGGAAGTGGATTTACGATTAATTGAGCAACAAGTGTACATTTAAGCCAAAAAGTTATATAAAAAAAAAAAAGAACAAGTGAAAAATATAGAGATGTTAACATGTATGTCACATCCCGGCCCGGGGCGGATCACTTCCCGGGCCCGCTCCACCACCGTAGCACGATATTGTCCGCTTTGGGCCCCGACCACACCCTCAAGGTTTTGTTTTTGGGAACTCACAAGCAACTTCCCAATGGGTCACCCATCATGAGATTGCTCTAGCCCCCTTCTCGCTTAACTTCGGAGTTCCTACGGAACCCGAAGCCAGTGAGCTCCCAAAAGGCCTCGTGCTAGGTGGGGATGAGAATATACATTTAAGGATCACTCCCCTGGGCGATGTGGGATGTCACAATCCACCCCCCTTAGGGGCCCGACGTCCTCGTCGGCACACACGCGACCAGGGTTAGGCTCTGATACCAATTTGTCACATCCCGGCCCGGGGCGGATCACTTCCCGGGCCCGCTCCACCACCGTAGCACGATATTGTCCGCTTTGGGCCCCGACCACACCCTCACGGTTTTGTTTTTGGGAACTCACAAGCACATTCCCAATGGGTCACCCATCATGGGATTGCTCTAGCCCCCTTCTCGCTTAACTTCGGAGTTCCTACGGAACCCGAAGCCAGTGAGCTCCCAAAAGGCCTCGTGCTAGGTGGGGATGGGAATATACATTTAAGGATCACTCCCCTGGGCGATGTGGGATGTCACATGTATATTTGGTGCATATCTTTTAATATTTTTTGCTAAATCTGAGATGTTAAAATCACCTGTAAGTGATGCTTATATAAAAAATAGCAAAATTTTGTTTTGTTAATTAGTCTTTCACCCTCTTTTGATTGAAAAAAATGTTCTATTCATATGTAATTTAGATTTAGATAGAAGATTTTTTTTTTAAATGTTCAAATATCTTTAGATTTAGATTTTAGATCATTGATTACAAGTGTTTAAATACGAATTATAATAGATTTTGGACGAAAAAATATATTTTGATGAACATGGGTATAATAGTTTGTTGTAGTGGTATGAGAAATAAAAGAAAGGCACCCCAAGAATTTGAATCATTTTTGTTAATTTTTCTTTTATTTATCTTACCACTACAACAAACTATCATATTCATGTTCTTTAAAATATATTTTTTCGTGCATGGAGCCTAACTCTTTTTCTGAGCACTTGGGAATTCGCCTCGTTTTGCGTCCACTAAGCTCACCACATCTTGTGTGCCTGGTTCGCCTCGTTCTGCATGTGAGGTTTATGCATCATTTTGCATGCCAGAAGCTCGCACCTTTTTGTGTCCATGGAGCCCGTGTTGTTTTGGCGTGCACA